>NC_044061.1:17703153-17880653 GCF_902167405.1 Gadus morhua
TTGCTTTCCCTCATGTTTTGCATGTGCGCATGTGTTTAGATCTTATCAGACTCATTGTAATCGTTCACAAGTAAATTTAGCATTCAAATAAATCCAGGGAAAGCAACCCTGCATTCAGGTCAAGGATAACGGATCCCCTGCATTGTCCTATCTGGGCGGCAATAGCATACCTGAAAGACGAATATGGCAAATCAACGAATACCGAATAAGTATCAGATACCTCAAATGACAATATACTAAATAGACTGTTGCTAAAGTTTATAAATCTTTCTTTTGGTTGAAAGAATCAAATTTTGAGTGAACAAACTTTTTGAGTGAACAAAAAACGTGCAGGCAAGACCGCTTGAATTTAACAAAGTGCCTTCCTCTGTGGCCACTCCTTTAATGTAGGAACAGTCGATCCAGCGCTCATTGTGATTTTAGAATGGTGACAACTATACTGGTGGTATAAACATCACAGTAATGCCATGCATAGTAATGAAACTATCACGAATAACTATATGCAACATTTGACAGATAACAGTCATCTTTCAAGGAGCTTTTTTCATTAACTAGCCCAATGCCCATTAGGCGGCAGTAGAGTAGGCTACCTTGAGCTAATGTAGTGGATCCCACAAAAACTCACAAGAATTTCTCTGGTACAAAAATTAGTAACTTGAACTTGATCCTTGAATTCAGCACAGACAAATATTTTTCCAAAAGTTTTGATTTATTTTACTAGAAACAACACTCAGTCAGTTTAATAAGTTAGACTAATTGCACTGTGTATCCATGAAGCCTTTTGAAATAGCAAAACAGCTGTAGTCTGTAACCAGGTGACTTCTTTCCAATTCCATTCAATACCTACAACATTCTTGAACATTGATTAGAAACAAAGTAATAACTAACTTATAATTAACCCTGATGTGCATTAATACATATTGTCCATATAGCATCCACTCTAAAAAGGTGCTTGTACACTAACCGCACAAACGCCAAAAACATCATGCCAGAGGGCCATTTTGGTTGGCTGTTGGCGAACAACTCAAAACAGAGTTGGCCAACATTCTAGGGTTTGTTGTTATTTGTTGTTTGCGGGGGCACTGAGCAAGCACCATGACTAGTTCTGTTGTGAGAAAGATAATATACATCTAATAAATAAGCCTCATCGAAATTGGCACAACATTGACTCAAAACACAAAAAAAACAGTTAAGAAGAAAGAAAATACATTGTTTTGAATTTCTGTATTCTTTGCAAACAAAATATGAAATTGAAATGGACGAGGACAGTTTCCTAGATTAGTCTTCTGTGCAACCTTTGAAATACCAAGTGACACAAATTACAGTGATACTACATTAGCATGATAAAAATAGACATCTCATAATAAAATATATTTATCTGTTGACAAGCATCGCCACGTCATTCACATCAAGAAACACAAACGCCAGTGGTGTTGATTGTGTCACAGTTCAATGAAATGTCACCAATCATTATCAAGTATCTGTGGCCTAACCACAACCTTTCATAATTACCTTTGACCTTTCATAATAGCCTTTGTTAGGACCAAACAGTACCTAGAATCAAGCAAAAAAAATTATAGATAAATGTAGTCTCATAAACTAACAACATGAACATACATTTGAAAACAACGGACATCCCCTCCAAAAGTGCATTGATGTTGGTGTCTTCAACCGTTACATAATTTAAAAACTAACACAAACTTGCATCTACAATGAATGTTACAAAGAACATCACTTCTGGACAAAATAAGCTAACAAAGACTATACACGGTTATTCCTCCATCACTGCCCCCTAGCGTCTCCCAAATCAGCCTTAATGTAACAATCTTGAAAAATGGGCAAAAGAGAATGTTGAAATGAATGTCCCTTTAAACTCTTCCCACCCTGCAATGCATCTGCAGTGTCCATCAGTCACAAGTATCCAGCATTGACTCATGGATGAATCAAAGCTAGTGACATCCTCCTTTTGCATTGTGAAATTACATTAATTCACATCTCATACAGGTGTCCAGTTTCCTGTGTTTCCATTTTCAAAAAAATAAGACAAACAGAAATGAGAAGACCGGATTTATAACAAATTACTGTACACATACAGTATTCCAAAAAAAAAAAAAATAGGCAGTTTGCATAGTTAGGAAATAATGATGGGAGAGTAGGATCCATTGTCCAGTGTAGAATTAGAGGATATATCTACCAATGCCTTTTCCAGGGTTAGTAATGTTATTAGGCTACATTTACTTTGCACTGTGCTGAGCAGTAGTAAATTGTTCTTGGTCCCGTTAGGATAGACATCCCCCTGACAGCGGGCAAGTGTCCCAGGCTGAAGCAGCAGTTACCTTGAAAAACCAACAACTCCGTTAAGGCTTGATAAGGTTATGTTATTTTTCAGCTCAGTTTTCTCATCTCTGAAAATGCTGTACAAAGCACACAGTTTCATAAAAGACGAATTGATGCTAAAATTGCATCAGCCGGGATGCAGGACCTACTCTATTGAGAAGGGCTGTTGCTAATAGGGCTTTGACTCCGAACTTCGTTATTCGAATATAATTAGAATATCAATAAATATATCAAAATTCGAACGAATATTAGGCAGCCCTTAATATTCAAACCTGTTATGGGCAGGCCAAGAGGGAGAGACGTCGGAGAACCCGACGCAGTCTATTCGTAATATTGTAATGACCACGGAAGAGGCAGTGAATGAAGTATTGATTAGACAGTGATTTATAGAAACCTAATAAACCGTTGGAACACGCAAGACCGGTAACCATAGCAACGCCGGTAAACAATCCCTCACGAAGCCCAATCCAGGTCTTACTGAAGGCATTTAATGGTCAAAATATTATTAATAAATATTCGAATATTAATAAACAAACAAACTTCGAATAGGATTTTTGGGCAAAAGTCAAAGCCCTAGTTGCTAATGACGATGACCAAAATTGGAATGAAAAAGGCAAGGAGAGGTGGGTCCGTACTGGCCACTAAACGAGGGAGGAGAACAGCATGCTTGCGAGACCGATGCGTGAGATAGAAGAAGCAGTAGCTTCTCAATATTCTCGGGGTAGGGCATTCAATTCCCTGCCAAAAAAAGTTCCAGGTTTGATCCCCAATCCCCAAAGCCTACCTGGCTGTAGGCACAAGTGACCATGTGAGTGTTTGCTTCAAAAAAGCGTACTGTAAGGGAGGACAAGTATGTTTCATTTGCGCGGTTCGGGCAAATTGAAATATAGTACGACAAGGACCAAAAGATTCCTAATTTTGGCCCATTTTGCAATCACAACCATATAATTATTATAAACAGTGATACTTTATATTTGCGAGACTTGCTTATATAGAAAGCCAGCAACAATGACGACTATCAATAATGTCAGTGAATGCAGAGAACAGCCTTTCCTCAAAAATGCAAGGTCACACATTTTGAGCATTCGACGATACGTGTGTCATGCGAACACGTGGATGCAGAAAATATGAATCCGGCTTTACAACCAGCATAAGCAAGCAGCAAGCAGTCTAAGTCCTAGTGGCTCACTAGTAACCTTGTATCCGTATTTACTGTAGTTTTAGATCCAAAGACCAGACATCTGGTGTCGAATAATAACAATAATAAAAGCTGGTGAATACTAATAACGTTCCTGATGGTCTGTGTGAGTGTGGATTCTTTCTCACCACTCTCGGAGCGGTATCGTGGGGTTGCTGAGGAAGGACAACTGCTGTTCCAGACTACACACACGGAACGCCAGGTAGCAGGAAGACAGGATGAGCAGGATGATGCTGATGGAGGAGAGATACAATGCGTCACAAAGAAATTCACAAAGAAACGTACATTCATCCCATTCAATTAAGACAAATAAAAAATAAATGGGAGGTAGGTAGGTAGGTAATGCACACACACACAATGTATAAAACCAAGGGGTGGGGGATCATTATTATTTCTACTGTTTCAAGTTTGATGGGTGACAAGGAGAAAGCGTAATTTCTGCTTGTGAACACCAGGTGGCAACATTTGACACTCGTTTGTAGGGATGAAATCTGACTCATTGCTTTAAAAGGTCCAATGGCTTGAAAATATCCCTTTATGAGGTTTCTAACATTAATATGAGTTCCCCTGGCCGTCCCCTGGTTCCCCTAGACGCTCCGATTTCTAAATCGGAGCGTCTGAACCGTGGTGCCTCGGCAGCGGGGGCGGGCCAGCGGGAGCTCCGCTGCATCGTCTGGAGGCGCACACAGCTTTTGGCCGTGATAATATATATATTATATGATATATGTATAAAATGATATTATTTAGATAAAGAGCTCCAGGACGCCCACCAGAGCACCCGGGGGTGTTCTAGAATATTTCTAGAACACGGCCAAAAGCTGTGTGCGCCTCGCCATTGCGATTCATCCACTGTAAACAGAGCGCATGGTACCCTGGCCACAAGCTGCTCAGGGCCACACCCCCAGCCTCCTCCTTGACCCGCCTCTAATAATGGCACGTTTGTGGAAAGCTCATTGTGGGACTGGCTCGTAGCGGCTGTAATTCTGCACCAAGGATGAATTTCTTGAAAGTCTTCAAGTACTGTATGAGGGACCCACTAACAGCTATATAAAAGCATTCATAAAGTAGCATGCCATGGGATCTTTAAGAGAGAACTGTAGCAGTGAACTACAATCTGCTGCGATAAGGTCTCAAAGAGCATTCAAAATATTAACTTGGCTTCAGCTTTTTTCTATTTCGGTAAAGCTATTCAATGTTTATCATTCTCCCTGCAGCAGTAGAGGGTCGGCTGTTAGAGAAAGCTCCCTTTGGCATCACCTTGTAGAGTATCACGATATCAGAACCAAGACAAGACACTCCCATCAGAAGAATTGAGTACTGTTGGAACGGTCAGACTAGGCAAAACCTAGGGAAATTACAATTATAATGACCTTGCGTTCATAACACCATTATGAAATACATTTCAATTGAGTTTATGTTTAAATCGGCATGTGAGGACACTGAGAATAGTAAGACATCTATTGATTACTTGAGAGAGATCCATACACGTTTCCATGGTGCCATTTTAAGATTAAGTGATCCGAGGTGAAAGCCCTTGGAAAAGGGCTTGCCCAGAACAAAAGGACCACATGGATTCATTCAGTTTCCTCATAATCAAACCAGCAGGCCAAATAGGGGTGACTGAACTAGGAAGCTTGAGGATGCTTGAGGTTTTAAAAAATGCCTTCTCAATGACATCAGTTTCCTGCTTCTCCTATAGACTCAAAGGGGAAAAATGACTCAATAAGCAGGGGATGATGCAGTGGGTAGGGTTTGTACTCCCATTACTCCAGCCTTACTGATACACCTCCCACCTTAGCTTATCTGTAGGTGTACTCCTACAGTAGTATCCCCTATAGTAAATATACATGACTAATAGGCTTTGTTATCTGTCAATCCGCTGAATCTATGAGGCAATCTGAGTGTGTGTTTTGTGTGTCTGCTCACAGCAGGGTGAAGAACTTGAGCAGCTGGTATTCCATCTGGCCCAACTCGCCCGTTGGCTCAGATAGAAGACCTCTCTCCGTCTGCAGGGCTCCTTCTGAGAGAGAGAGAGAGACACACACACACACACACACACACACACACACACACACACACACACACACACACACACACACACACACACACACACACACACACACACACACACACACACACACACACACACACACACACACACTTAAAAAAAGTAGGGTAGCTCTAGAAACTACGCACACGTAAAAAAAATAATAATGTGGCGTTAAAATGAGGATGGAATAGCTGTGTGAGCAGAGTGCTCTGTTTAAATTGCATGAGGCAGTGGCTGTTTAACTCCGCCCCCCCATCCGCACTGTTCAGTCACCACTCAGAGATTAAAGTGTTGTTGTGCTGTTGCATAAGAGAGACACTGGCGGCAATGAAAGCAACCACACTGTTCGGATGAGTGTGGGAGGACGGAAATTTGGGCACACACACCATCCTGGTACTCTAGAACACACACACACCAATCAAAAAACCTAAAATTGGCGCATGCAGACAGATTAAGTACAGTTATGCTCTTGACAACTTTTTTGTGCTAGGTCAGACCTATCAATAGAACAAAGCCAAAAACAAATGACGTCACTTATAAATCGGTGTCGTTGATGAGTGACGGATCCACAGTGTTAAATGGCCACAAATTAATTGCTCCGTAGATGCTTGCCAGTGACAATTGGAAAATGATGGCTCTTATTCAGGGTCTAAATATAAATATTATGAACACAATGGTGCATTATGGTGCAGTACATTATGTTACATCCTATCTTTTCACAGACGCCATCACGCAAAGCATTCGTGCCATTAGTAGACAAGCCTGCGGTAAATGGCGGATCAGCAGGTAACATCATTTACTTTTGAAGAGCAATTGAGAGGGTAAGGGGTCATTTGACATGCAAAAAGCTCCTATGCAGGTAGCGACCCATTGCAAAAGGACTAACAAGTGATAAAGGCTGAGGAAAAGCTGGGCAGGGACTAGCTCCGACAGGCGGTTGGCGTTTCCTTGTAAAGGCACCTGGTGGTTGCTCACCGTCCAGCGGCACAGCCTTCTGGAAGGCTGGGTCCCCGGTGCTCAGGCTGCTGGTGGAGTTCCCCAGGAGGTCCGGCAGGGTGGAGGTCACGGACACCACCGAGGGCTTCCGGCGCCACTTCAAAACTGCCGGGAACTCATCCACTGCCGGGAACTCATCCTGCCGCCACGACATCATCGGGGGTTTAGTTAGCTATTATGATGACGGACAGATTGATTGATCACACCGATTTTATGTTTGGCCAACTGTGTGAAATTACGTTCATTATTGTTGTTTTTCCCAGCTGAGAATTCAGATTTTATGAGCAAAACATCTAGATGGCAGTCTTCCAGAGCAGCTTACCAGAGACAGAACAGGTTCCTCCATGTATTGCTTCAGGCTCAGACTCTTTCCATTCACCTGGGGGAAAAGGACACGGTGCCCACTTGTTACTTGCGATGTACGTACATCTCACTATCAAACAATAACGTATACATCAGTGTGTATGTGTGTGCTATCCTACCTGCAGATGGGTGCATATCCGCCGTAGCACGTCGTAGACGCTGTCTCTGGACAGCAGCGAGACAAACACGTACTGAGAGAACGAAGCAGAGAGCAGCCGTATAAACACAGAGCCCGACAGCTTGGATTGTCAAGTGTTTGTCGTCTAACTTAACCGGTGCTATAAATTGTTATCACTAGCCCACATTCAGAAGTCCACTGCTAAACCCAAACTAGTGGAAAATGCACTTGCACTTTGTAATCACGACAGACTTCCTACACAAAATATTGCTGAAGCCATGCTTAGATTGTCGGAAATAGATACATCATTATGTGAGAACATTATTACAGGAAGATTTGGTCGAAACAGTTGAACTGGTTGATCAGTCAAGCATTCATCGGATATTTGAGCTCTATGACAATCCTTTTTCACTGATCAAATAGCTCAAGGAAAGACATATGATATATTGTTTTTCTGCCAATCCTTACACACTCTAGTTACGTACGTGAACAATTGCTGGTTAAAATGGAACAAACACTTTTCATAGAGGTTTCATCATAGTACAAACACAGCTGTTACACATAAACAACACTTTATGAGTCTTCTTGCTTAATGTACCAGGGGCAGGGCTGATAGGAAGTGAAATGATCTGTGCCTGAAATTATTAAATACATTCGATGACACCATAGAGAATTGCCTTCCTTGACAACAATAAAAGGAGCGGAACTCGCACACCATGTAGCCGATGCAACAATACGTTTTTATTGCATAAAAGTGCTACCCAAAGTGCGTGCAAAACGTTTTCAGTCCCATTCAGACCATCCTCAGTGCAAACATACAAAGGTAAAAGATTTCCTTATATAGACTAGTTGGCAGACATGTCCATCAAAAGGTCAGGTAGGTTGACGTGTTGACTAGACATTTTAAAAAGGCACCGCTCACCTATTTTCACTTTTCTTGACAACATACATGGCCGAGCTCAAGCCTGAATTCAGGCACCCCGCCTGAACTCTATCAGGCCTGACCAAGGGAAGGGTTAGTAGACTTGTGTTTAAGGTCTACTTCCCGTGACCTGGTACATAAGAGAGCAGAGCCTTAACCCACAGTAATGAGCGACACCTGTCTTTGTCCTATGATGACTCCTCTGTGAAAAGGGTCCATTACAATGATGGATGCTTGGGAGTATTAATACAATCCACCTCCGGGGGACAGTTCTAGCGGTTGGCTACCTTCTGGCTGGTGTCCGTGGTGATGGCCAGACCGTTGGGAACCAGACCAGCTGTCCTGTGCTTCTTCACCAGTCTCACAGAGACCACAGGGATGGCTACCTGGAGGGGAACCGAGAGAAACAGAGGGAGTCGGTATGCATACCGGAAAACTGTTGTTGCGTTACGGGTAATACCGGGATTTTTTTTAAACCTTTGCAATCACTTCCTTTTTTTTTAAATTTATTTTATGTCATGCTGTTCAAGTTCTGAGCTCCTCCATGACACTGAAGTCACAATCACAAAGACTACAGACAGGAGAGATACATTAAGCATGCTCATGAGTTGCTATTAAAATGCTGTACAGGGAAAATTAAGTGTGCGTGTTCTCCCAATAGAATTTTTTTAAATGATACACAGACTATTATTATTCATGGAATAATAAAGACATAATTACAACTAAACCTTCACATTAACCTAAAGTGAACGCTAAAAATACTTTGCTTTTGTTTTACAGAACTACGTACAATATTGGTCTGCATATGGTAACTGTAGATGCCCTGGAGCCGTTTCCGTGTGGATAGTATATGGACAGTCATACTATGTTTTGATGGAAAGCTTTGCAGAGACTGGGTCTACAGCTTGGAATGCTGTTGTAGGCAAACTGGTAAGTCTCTAGCTGAAATGTAATACTGCCTAGTATCTATACATAATATTAAAAAACAAACTTTTCAACTTTGCAAAAATTAGCTTAAGGCACTACAGTATATATAAGTAGCTTAAACTAGTGCTATACTATTTAAGTTGCTTTAGTTACTACAGGACATGAGCATCAGCCCTAAGGCCAATCCTGCAGACCACATTTGCCAGTTCAAGTAGTCTGAAGAGCTTACATTTTGAAACCTTTCGCCACAATGTACAGCAAGCCGAGCAGGTGTTGGAGCCCCTGGACACTGCACGTGCACGTGCACACGTCACACACACAGCTAGGTAATTTATTTATTTTAACCTAGCAGAACAGCTAGTTACCTAGACAGTTAGTTATCTAACCCTTGAGAACGCTTACATTTTCTTTTTATTATTTTATGCCAGAGCCCCTTTTGTCTTTCATTTTTTGGAATTTCCGTCGTAAATGATCTGGTGCCTAGCAACCCAATAAGGGAGCCAGCTAACAAAGAGAAGCTGGAGGAGCCAGGTTGCATTACAGGATGCCCAGACACCAGAGAAAGAGGAGCAGATCCTGGAAGACAGAGAGACAGGTGTCTTGTTTCTGCCAGAATGCCTGGAATGCTGAGCTGAACAAGACGCTTATTGTCAGGCTTGCTGGGATTTGATGGGGAATTGGAAGCAGGGCAGAGAATCAAAGGCAGAACATGTATTCCCTAGCTCACGTGCAGGGATTATTTTTAGCCCTTCAGGCTTTCCCTGGCTGTCATTACGATCTGGGTCTCACCTGCCACTGTCAAACGTCTGCCAGTATGTTGGTGTTGGTGTGTCAGTGTTTGTGGTGTGTCAGCGTGTGGACCCTAACAGGGCAACTGTGGTCGTGTCAGTCAAACATTATGCGCCGTCGTGCCTCACCTTGATGTCCTTGCCGAAGAGGTTGGCATAGAAACACAGCCAGTTCCTGGATATGTACAGTCTGCCTTGCAGCAGGATGTCTCTGAGGAGAGCACAGGAGTACACTGAGAGAGTGAGAATGAGAGAGAGTGTGAGTGGGAGAGAGATTGTAGTAAGGAACAGGTAGACACAATAAAAACACAAACTGTGGTAAAATGCAACATTATTAACATAGTTACAAAACATAGGGTGAGGTTTTAAGCAGAAAGACCAAGCGTTGCAACATGTTCAACGATAAATTATTAGTAAGGAGGAAAAGCTAGTTAGTTGGAGATCGGACAAGGTTCTCGATTTCCCTTGATTAGAAACAGGAGATATGCAAGTTGGTTAACAGCAACGTTCCCGTGATGTCGATCAATTAATGATACACCCAAGCACCAAACAAATGGTCTGATCTGCAAGCATTAATCTATCAACTGTACATGAGGTCCATCTAGCATGCGCAACCATTGAATGCTTTCAAACAGTTTGTTCATATGAGTTGGTTAAAATACATACAGACCTCATATTATGTAAGAGGGGAGAGGAGAGATGAGGGACAGAGGGAGCGAGCGACAGAGCGAGAGCCAAAGCGAGAGAGAGACAGCGAGAGAGAAGGAAGAGACTGAGTGCACGAGCAGGCTGCCGGTACCTTTCATGAGGATCTCGTCCTTGGGCACGCACTGGAACAGCTTGTGGTACTGGGAGTTGTACTTGCTGACAGTCTGTGCAGAGGGACAGGGCAGAGTCATGAGCAGCTCCTTGGCTGTGCCGCCGGCCTGCACCGCACCAGCCCCAACAACACCACCACCACCACCACCACCACCAGTATCTCCACCAGCGCCGGAACCTCTGCTGCTCCCGCCGGCCACAGCCGCTACCCTGTTCCGCAGCGGCCGCGAGCTCTGCACCAGGCTCAGCACGTTGGCCCCGTACACGTGGGCACACTCGCGCACATCGAAGGCCTGGAGCACCCCGCTGCAAGACACACACTGCACCCCGCGCCCGCCGCCACCACCCCCCCCAGGCCACGGTGAGAAGGGGGATGGGGGGGGACTAGCCTACATGCGCACGTGAACCTGCAGGACACGGCTAGGGTGGCACTAATGCATAAGCTACCGTTAGCACGGGGGAAAAGTCTTTGTCGTCTATGAGGGAGACTATGCACAACAAGCACAGACAGCACACTAGGAAAACTCAGCTAACATCCCTCACCTGCTCCCCCATCCCTCACCTGCACAGCCCCCTCGGAATGCCCTCTTACTCTTTATCTCTCACAAGAAGAAGTGTATAAGTCTTTCTTTGCATGACATGTTTCACATATAATTCCCAACTCCCCTCTTTCATAAGTTAGTAAGGCGATTCTACACAACCAGGCAAACCAGGCCGTTTAATGAAAAACAAATGGTCTCGCCTTCTCACTTTGATTAGCTCCGGCGCGTATTTCTCACTTCCATGTCTAGCCTTTGGTGAATAAAGGTTGTGTTGTATCTACGTATGCATCGTTTCCCAGGCCAACAGCAGTGGCGCTGCAGTACCGGTAGTGTGTTACAGCTACCCACACAGCCTCCTCAGCAGGCTGAGGGACAACCATCCATTGGACAGCCGTCCCTCTTGGTCATAAATTGCCAATAATTGTATTTATAGAAATTTCGGCTACAAATATCCTTTGCTAATTTTCAAGTTAAAATAGCCTCACCGGTGCCCCACGAAAAGGCAAAAAAAATAAAGTACATCCCCGTCGGATGTAATGGTCGCTTTATGTAGTTATCGACTATGTATGATTCCCTATTCAACAGCCGCCATTCCCTTCCATTCCTTATAGTCACTCAAAAGCTGCACAGAACCACATGTTTAACTTAAAGGAGTACACACTTTTCATCACTCACTAATACATTGAAACGGGTATACATACCAATTATATTTTTGAAAAACATTTGAATAATTGACAATCAGAGATTGAAATTGCTTTACAAATTTATTTTAAATTTATTTACAAATGCTTGATGTAGGTTCTGAACTTAAAACGCTAACTTGAGGAGGGAACTTTCAAAGAACAGCCGTCTAAATAGAGAAGGTTTAAGATTCATAGTCCTCCTTTAGTGTAAATTACATGAACAATAAGTTCCGACAGGTGAAATGCTTGGATCCTGCCTTGACCTATAACATGGAGCAACAATTTTAGCCCAATGTGAAATTGTTCGAAACTCAAGGATTTTGAGAGTCAATTCATTTGAACCCAAGCATTTGCCGTTTCAAAAAGTGTTCACATGAACCGCAGTTACTAAACAAGGGCAAAGCACAGAAAGCGACTATATTTTGCAATTCTGTTGCGACACCACACTGACACAGTGCTATCTCTGAGTGTGTTCTGCAACCAGCTAGAGTTCTCAGTGTTTCATTCATGACTAAGATTTTAGTATGACATGTGATGTTGCTTTTCATTTCGTCAAATCATGGTTGCAGACATCCTGGCAGAGGAAACACTGCGTGAATGTAAGCCAGTGCACTTACCGAGCCCCGGTAGCATTTCTTCACATCTTCATAGGATAGGTCTTCAATCAGCTGAAACCTACAACCAAATGACCAAAAGTTATACCATTAAACAGTTATGCTATTGTTATTTGCTATCAATTGTGTTTCAATTAAATTGTTTTGCTAATGAATGTATGTACCTTCCATGATAGGATTGGTTTGAAGACTGCAATGGCAACATGGGTGGATATTGAATGACGTCACCCAACAATGTTTTTCACTTAAGCTCAGAGTCATAATCCTCTGATGTTCTCCAGCCGGCCAGTTGTTTAAGACTAAGAGTAATGCATTGAGCGGGTTAACGCAATGCGTGGCCACAGAGGCCATCAACACAAGCTCCACTCCAAAATTATAACTAGCGATGGCGTGTGTATGTGTGCATATGAATGTGTTAGTGTGAGTGAGTGAGTGAGTGAGTGAGTGAGTGAGTGAGTGAGTGAGTGAGTGAGTGAGTGAGTGAGTGAGTGAGTGAGTGAGTGAGTGAGTGAGTGAGTGAGTGAGTATGCTGCTGACTATGTACATTTGTGCACAGCGTGTTTTGGCGCCATACTCCCAGTATGTGGAGTCGGGGTTATAAGGAGTATACATAGACAGGTTAAATGTAGCTGACGAAATATGAAAACCCACAAACGCATTAGACCTTCACACCATTTTAGACTCCTAACCACCTATTCTGCTTCAGGGGCACCCACAAGCGCTGCTTTTGTTTTCTCTCTCTTACTCAAATAAATACTCACACTCATATCATTTGATACAAACATAATGCTGAGAAACCCCATCTTCATTGTTCTGATATATATATACACATGTGCCTTGTGCCTGTCGTTTCGACGGACAGAAAAGTGTGTACTTCACAGATGTACCCACGATCAAAGTCAATGTGATTGTATCGCCGGCGTGTAAATGATCGTTCTTATCCTGCGGGGTTGGGTGTTAGTGTCCAGTAATATGGGTTTTTGCAACAGTCAAATGCAACACAAACAAAGCAGTGTTTGTGTACTCCCTGCGAGATGTTTCTCTTCACACAAGGTGCCATTATGCTAAACCTGCCAATGCTCTGTTAAGTGGTTGGCTTTTAAGTGTTGGTACTGAGCCAAGTCAGGGTGAAGGGGACATTGTTGACGTCAGAGGCATCGCCTCACCGGTGCCTCTGTTGCGTGGGATACAGGGAAGCTGGGAGTGGGTAGGGGGGTTAGAGGGAGATAGAGAAACAGACAGAGAGAGTGTTGTGCCATATCCTCGCCACTAATCTTTGGTCTCTCAGGGAGGGGCACGGGGGTGGTCTCCTGACAGTTGGAGGAGTGACCCTGGGGAAGCTAGGGCCCAATGTGCAACGGTGCACTGCTGGTGGCGAGCTGGCAATGGGTTGGTGGAAGGCCAACAACTTGTCCCAGAGTGCAGGAACACTGAGATTGGAGAACTGGCTCATGTCTCTGATTCAGACAACTGTGGAGGGGTGTGTGTGTGTGTGTGTGTGTGTGTGTGTGTGTGTGTGTGTGTGTGTGTGTGTGTGTGTGTGTGTGTGTGTGTGTGTGTGTGTGTGTGTGTGTAGATCAGAAGCTAAACTTCACAAAAATGTATAAAGTATAAATAGACACACAATGTATTAGATGATTAATGTATGGTGACCAAGAAATGTATTACAATGACAAAACCAAAAAAGAGTGGAACGATACAAAGAGATGGAGAGAAAGTAACATAATCAAAAGCAGACTTTTGATGTCCACGGGGAAAATGGGGACCTGCTGTGAAGGCCACGCAGCGTTGCGGGAGAGGGACCTGGCCTGTTGTTTACTGCCACAGCTGTGGAGAGGGGCGCGCGGCCAGGTGCTGCGACCCCCTGATGAAAGGCCCGGCTGTTAGACAAACACGTCGGCCCATTGTTCTGCTCAGTGCACAATGGCCAGGATAGCAGTGCTGGCCGTGGCCAAGCATTGTGCGTCAGCTCCATGTTGCTTTTAGTCTGCGCCCCGACCCGCAACATGGCCTGCTTTCCCCCAAAAGGGCCCGTTGTTCAGATACCCCTACTACAGATATTCTACATGAGGTTACAACACACAAAGCACTGCGGCTGCTTCTTTAGTCTATATGCAATTGACCATGTAACAATATAACTGTGATGGAAGATAAAGCACAAAGCCCTTATGGCCTTTGCCGTTTGTTGTGCTTGATAGGACCATATTAACTCAAGGAACGATGGCTCACCCTGCCACGACATGTACACACAACCAGCAAACTCTGCATCTGAAGCCACTGATGTAAAGTATTTGTCTGTAATGAAAGTATTTGTTTAGCGGTATAATGTGGTGCATAATATGTATTTATTAAATGTATAACCTCTGCCCATGCAAGGATAAAACCCAAACTTCCAGTCTAGTCGTGATCCACAATCTAAGAAGATCATCGATCTATTCTCAGACAAGTCTGTGCCCCTTCCCTTTGAACAACTAGAACAAATTCAACAGCCGCCAAAACACATTCTAAAGAATGTTTTTTTTGCGACTTGAGATGCTAGCACACGCTGTGGTCCTGGACCCGGCGAAGCCCACCAGGAGAACATGCTACCTCCGCCGCCTTGTCTGCCACGGCGGGGACAACAATGGGCCGGCTTGTCTCCGTGTTCTTCCTGCCTGCTGCACGGCGCCTATTAATAGGCTCCGCGGTGGGCCGGCGCTCCCAGGTGAGGGAGAACGCTGCGCTTATTGAATACACAGGCTGCTCTGTTGAGCCGACTCTCCCGTATGCACCTCCCCCACACCCCAAGAGTGTGTGCACTCTCACTGTAAACAGCCTCTAGACTGTCCCGCTTCGTCTCTCAATTCATTCTGTTGTTCAGTCCACAAGAGTCAGAGGTTGACAAAGCAAACATGGCTTTAATGAGAGTGAGTAGGAAGCTGTGGTTAGAGAATAAACGTATCTTCTGACAACGCCTAAAATTAAGCCGCATCTTGCAGAAGACTTGGCAGAAATGGAATATGATATTCATAACTAGAAAATGCATTTCCTACAGAAAATTTGGTGAGTGCTGTAGTGCAAAGTGAGGTTGAAAATAGGTTTTAGTAAAGCCACATTGTTTAAGACGTAAAGAAATGTGAAGTGGCTTAAATCAGCTGAAGGGATTTTAACAGATTCTAAATGGGAGTAAACAATGTAAATATGCAGACCATTCAAAAAAATCATAATGGTTTGAAACATATAAAGTGAAGAGTTAAACAAATAGCTAATGTGATCAAGTTTGAATTCATTTTAGATAAAATATAGAAAAGCTGAGCTGGTGTGTGTGTGCGTGTGGTAACTTGGAAAGGTATGTTATTGACCTCATTTCTTGACTAGTTCATCAAAATAAACTCACAAAATGATGAGGCTTATACCGTTGCACTCCTTTGAGACTTAGCTTTCATATGGCATATCGTTTGAGTAGATAGTATGAGGTACCAACTACAGACTAAAAGCCAAATCAACCAACCCGCCCAAAACTAACTTATTACTATATGGGGTACACAAGGAACCCAGTGTTTCCCCCAGTAGTGTATAGCTAAGGCCTTAACAACAATAGGGCCCCGCCTTGACTACCAATGTATAATAAAAAAAATAAAAAAGTATGCATTAACATAGTACAAAACTCTCGTAACCCCCGCTGCAGGACCACCTTAACTAAGACATTTTCTGGGGGAAACACTGGAACCTCTCATCTATCTCTCCGCCCGAAAAAGCCCAATCTGGCAACACCGAACATGATGATAAAAGATAGTTTAAGCATTGTTGTTAGCATGGGTCTTCTACCGCATATGTAGCAAGCTAGCCACTAGCCATATAAATGGGGATCCCCACAGATTTTTTTTAAATTAAAAGCCTTAATGTCGTAACCATCCAAATCATACGTACCACGCTCCGTTATATTGTTAATTGATGGCAGTTGCTCCTGTAGAAGCCACACGTTAATCGGGGCTACATCTGTTTTTTTAAACGTTTACTGCACCAGAGCCCGTCTACGGAAACTATTTCTATTAGACACTCTGCTGCTACTGAACTCGATCGCTTACTACAGCAACCATGATTTAAATCAATGGAAAGTGAGAGTTGTGGTTAGAGCTTTAGAGGAAATGAGCCATAAAGGTTGAAACATATGTTGATATTGAATAAATGATAAAAAGTACAAAGTACCAAAACACTAGCAGTGCTTTTTAGTATTATGGGCAGTATAAAAGCTAAGGAATAAATAATGTTCAATGACTACATAACTGGAATCCGAGACTGAATTCACATGTATTAAAAACGAGTAACGTTATTACTTGGTGACCGCAGACAGCAAAGGGACGTACCATGTCATGGCTATTTTATGCATTATTTTTGCCCAGGTATTAGTGGGCAACTAACCCAGTATTCAAAGACGTTCCCGAAATTCAGCCGTGGTGCAGAGTTACAGCCACTCCGAGCCAGTCGCACATTGAGCTTCCCCCAAATGCGCTGTTTTGGTGTCTGTAGCTATAATGCAAATGAGGAGGAGCGAGGCGGGTCAAGGAGGAGGGTGGGGGTGTGGCCCTGAGTAGCTTGCAGCCACGGTACCATGCGCTCTGTTTACAGTGGATGTATCGCAATGGCGAGGCGCACACAGCCTTTAGCCGTGTTCTGTAAATATTCTAGAACACACGGGAGGCATGTCGCAGTTCATGTACTTCAGCGAGTCAAAGCCAAAGTTCCTTTCCCCCAATTCCTTCTCAACCATGGCTCAGATAACCCCCACTACAGTCTCGTTGTGGAAATACAAGAGACGTCAAAGAACCGACAAGAAACACTTGCGTTACAGTGTGTGTATTCACACACACATGTGGCGCTCGCACGGTCGTGTCTCATCGGCGGGCCAACGTCTCTGGGCGGGCCAGGCAGGGTAAGGGGAGGAGCTTAGATGCTTTGTGACAGACCTAAAGACATTCCAAATCAGCGCGCTTGAGCCTCCGTTTTTTCAAAGGCGAGCAGAACAGCTAGTGCTCGTTTTACACCAAACGCAAGTTTTAGCCACTGGGGGACCATAGGCAGGCTAGGGGTACTCATAAAGTGAGATTTTCATGTCATGGGACCTTTAATGTTTTATGTTTGGGTCTCGCGGAGTGAGATACCTTGAAGTTACTGTGGAGTTACCGTTATTACTATACCTACCGTTTCGATTTACAATTACTATTCCTACCGTTCAGAATTGAATACAGTTTGATGGTTGAATAAACCGTGGACTAGACACTGCCTCCGCCTCGTATTTGAGAACATTATAATATATAATATCACGGCCAAAAGCTGTGTGCACCTCTGGAATATTATGCACAGAATTGCAACCCTTTGGTTGCGACAGTTTTTAAGCACTCTCTACAAATTACGTGATTTTGTAATTCGTCAGACACCTTATATCCAAACCATTTCCATACTATGGAGCCGTTGGTCTTTCACGTGCAAACAAGCTCCTCGGAGCTGCTTGTGCAGGCGGACTCCATAGCTGTGTTCGAAATCGTTCCCTATCACGGATATAGTGCACTATATAGGGTGCTCGCCATTTTGTAGTGGTGTTCGGATTCTCAGTGGTTAAATTCATGCACAATATCGTGCACTTAAAATACCCAATGAATAGTGAACAATTTCGAACACAGCTCATGCTTCGTGATTTCAAAAAGTGACGCGAGTCACTTTTCGATATATCGATATATCGCCCAGTCCTAGTTGGTAGTCATCTGTAACGTCACCCTTGTATGCCACTAAATCCTACTTATATATTATAGAAGTAAAATAATATCAAGTGTAAGGTAAGGTCATGTTAAGTAATAGGGGGAAAATGGTGGGCCAATTCCATTATCAAGACTGTGCTAAATTTTGTCAAACACAGACAACTTAAGGACTTAAGTAAACAATGTAGCACTTTCACTAATCAAAATGTGCCACAAACTGTTCTGTGCTTTGAGACTGTAAGGCACCTCCTAAACAGTCGCGCTGATAACACACATGCACCTCACTGCAAAATCTCCTCCCGTTTCACAGGATTACAATGCCCCAAACTCCAATCACCCTTATAAAACCCCCGCATGCAAATTACATTTCCCAGACCCAGTTTAATTTACGCCCCCTTTGGTGATCTGGATACCGTGAACACACAATTCTGTGTGTGTGTGTGTGTGTGTGTGTGTGTGTGTGTGTGTGTGTGTGTGTGTGTGTGTGTGTGTGTGTGTGTGTGTGTGTGTGTGTGTGTGTGTGTGTGTGAACATTGTTTGACATCAAACAGAGGAACTAGTTCACGCACAGGATGCAAGCGGTGTGTGTGGTTGAGGCAGTAGCAATGAGGCTGACATTTAAAAGTATCTGGTTTACCCGTCTGATGTTCTGCACACATGAAAATACTTTTTTATTTGTTGTACCAATTGGTTGACTGTCGACTGTGAAACCCACTACAGCTTTAATGGTTCTGATAGATCTGACCACCAAGGTACCACTGAACAGGGGAGCTTGAACGGACATTCAAAATGTGTAGATGAACCTGAAGGGCAGCTCCAGTTAATAATCTTTTCTTCGGGAGCGTTTACCACAATGAAATACCATCACATATAAAACATCTCATTCAGACGTTATGTGGGTCAATGCAGTTCAAAATGTACATTTGAATATGTCGTTGGTAGGAACAATATATATGTTATGCAGTAATTCGCTCAAAATGCATAGACCCAAAAGTATCGTCCAAATCCTAATTCTCTCCTTATCTTCCTTGATTGTTCCCAAACAAAATGTAACTATATGGTCACGAATCAATGAATAATATTTTATAATTGTCTATCATGTTGGCCTTTCTAACAAAGACAATGGCAAGTAAAAAGCTGTGAAGTACATGATGGCATTAGAGGTTACGAAGTAAAAATAAAGTCATGACTTCAACACAATTTGAGATGATGATCGCGGTTAGATCATCTGATTACAACATCAAGTTGGTGAAGGAAAACAACACTTTAAGGCCTGATCGAGCCCTCAGGCTTTTAAGTGTGAGCGTGTGCATGTGTGTTTGGGACTTGCCTGAAGTTCCCATGCGTGTCTTCCTCCTTTGCAGGGTCAGGATCATGGGTTGCGAGCGTGCCTGTCTCCTCTGCCTGCTCCTGCTCCGTCATGCTTCTGGACACACACACACACACACTTAGCCTTCTACTATTCTCTTTAATTGGTTAGAGGTAGCACAGCTGAAGCACAGACACTCCTGTTTGTAGACTTGTCACTTGATTGGGAAGCTGGGAGGGGACTCGAGGAGTTAGATAAAAGAGATAGATTGCTCCTTGTATGCTCTACAATTATTTTATTATGACTTTTACAGCATCTGTGTTCTTCAGAGGAAGATTCTGCTGCTTTTTTTCTTATTTGAACACTATAAAAATTATTAATACACTATCAGAATTCATTTATTGTAAACATGATCCAGGAGTGCACCCTATGAAAGATGCAAGTCTGGAATTATGTTTTATCTCCCATATAAACCTCTATCAAGTGGTTTGTTGAAGTAATCAGAAGCTTCTGTTTCAGATTGTGAATTAATACAGACCAAGTCATTATGACAATGATTTAAATAAAATGCAATAATCTTGACACTAAGAACACAGAGATGGAAACAGATAGCGTGCGTCCAGACCTGGCATGAAAACAATCGCTGTATTTGTGTTCTATTCTTAAAACCAAAAAGTCACAAAGTCCCGGGGCTTGTCTGAAAATCGTTGTCTGAAAAAAAAAAGAAATTGGGAAAGTGGTGAGTTGACGCTAGTGTTCACAATCGAGAATTGAAGCTCTGCAATTTTTGTGTGGACAAAGCCGTAGGATGCAGTCCAGTTGTGGAGCACCGTGGATGACTTACAATGGCGGCGTGTCCGAGATGAATTAAATGTTGACTGAGGTGGAGCTGAGCGGTTAGACGGATCAGATAGTTGTGAGAAAAAGATTGTGTGAGCTTAGCTGTAGAGGAGTATAGCTCACAATCTGCTCACATTATGCCACTGCAATGGTTATCCACACACTTTGGAATCCGATGTGTGGTTAGGGGCATGCAACTGTATTACATGCCCCTAACCAGCTTCGGACACGGTTGTGGCTCATTGTGGTTCAGCCTGCGGCCACCTGTCTGAGTCTGGCCTGTGCGGAAATAATGTTTAAATAATACGGTGTCCTTATGAATGACGTCTTTATGGAACATCATTTCATCCAAAGGTCATATCTTCTCAAAGCAAACAGGAAAATATTAGGGGGAGAGGCATTAAGTGAGTGTACGCTAAGCCTTTCCCGCCAGCGACTCACCTTCAGCTATAATCCCATTCATTTGCATAAAGTGTGAATCAGCGTTTATGTGCTTTGAGTGCTTGTGAATTGCTTTAAGCGTTACTTTTAACTATTCCCACCTCATAGTCACAACCACTTCCATTTGACTTATGCAGGGCTGGTGTCCCATTTGCCAACTAGATTAACCCAGAAATCCAACCAACATTAGATTGATATCTTGAAAGGGCAACGGGTAAACACAGACACAGACGCACACAGACTTTAGACTCAATAACTAACAGAGTTCAGAGAGCAAGAACAACACAGAAAAATGTCAACATCAGGTCTCTTCATTTAATGACCAATGGTTTGAAAGGTGACAAAGAAGTTATCTTTATAGATGCAGGAAATTGTCTTTTGATGAAACACTGCTGGGCAGCTGTCCTGCAACCTTGTGTCCTAACAAATCAGCTGATGTTGAAAAATGCTAACATAGATAAAATGTGAATAAATGTATATTATATAACTAATATTCTATATGTTGCAGCAATTGCAGATCATTCCTATAAGTGGTACCTTGAATTAACATATTGGCAGGAGAGTGAGAGAAGAAAAGAGATCACCCTCTAAATTGACTGTGCATCATACTAATGCTAATAGGACACCATCTTATCCTCCCCTCTCCCCCTCTGAGGACGTGTTCTGCAGTGTCACAAGGTGTGGCCAAATCCAATTAACTGTAATCTGGGTAGGCCTCAATGGCAGTGCTGTTAAAGAAACAACGCACAATTTGTTTCCATTTGTTCTATCTTCTTGTTTGGATGCTCTACAATAACTTTTTTATGACATTTACGGCATCTACTTTACATGCAATATGTTCAATTTATTTATTTTCTTACAACTAGCTCAATGCAATCGTATCTATAGCCAGTTCACAACAGGTGCCACCTGATATCACTCTCCCTAGAGCTTTCCTTCGGCATATCCTCAATTGGTTTTGAAGTCTGGTTTCTTGATCATCTGTGCACTTAATTTTAAGACCAATAATGGATAAACTAAGGATGTCCTATACCTGACATATATGCATCAATGCGTATTAGGCTTAATACAATGACAGCTAATTGTCATCATTCTTTTTTAAAGTTTAAATTGACTTGTGTTCAACAACTGAACACATCCTACAAGTGACATTTACTCAATGTGGAAGCCAACAGGTTCAGCCACAATGGAAGTGTTTGGTGAGTTTAGTGGAGGACATGTGGTACATTTTAATTAGGTTTGGACTGGAAAGCTACCAAGGGAGTAGCAGCACTAATTTGCGTAGAGGATACAGGATGCGTCTCGATACCGACGACTTAAATACACTTGGTCTAAAGCGGACCAATATCAGGAGTAACAAGATAATTAAAACATACATGTCTGGTGAGCTTCTACTACAACACCGCCCGTCTCGCTCGCCATCGACTTACACATAACAGTATTTGTAAAATATAGTTATGCAACCCAATGTCAGACATTATGCTACCTCAAGTGCTAGATACACGTACGTACGCCAGTAAGTTTACAGACAATATACGCGGTTAGAACTACATTAAATTGAATGTTAAATAGGTACAATTTAGAGTCCTTACTGCTTGGTCCATTTGCAAAATAGACGTCGTTTTATTACTAAAGGTACGTGCCCAATGACTAGCAAGGGAAGGCTGAGATAACGCTTATCGAAGTTAAATGGAACATAATATTGTTATTTTAATCAACACGTAACAAATCATCAACTGCTTAAAACACTACTACGTAAGTAAGTCTAGGCTCCTACAAGCTATGTTGCAATACAAGTATCGACGGCAGCGGAGATAATACAACTGTTCTTCTTCAGACGAATTGGCGTTGAGAGCTACAACTTAGTTTCAGTACGAGCGGCAGTGTATCTCTTACCTGCTCTTTCCCCCCGGACTATATCACATTCACGTCGCTGTATTTTCGCGATTTAACTCATTATACTTGATTTGTCGGACAGCACATTTCCCACGGCGAAGCGGGACACTGCAGCGAGCTTGTAGAACTGAGCTCCAAACGAGCAGCGGGTTATTAACCCATTAACCTCTCGACCACAGGGACTGCCTTTAGCAGACAGAAGCGGTGGATTGAGCTTGCATTAGCTACACGCGATCATTGGTTTCTTGCCTCAGTGTTGCGGTAACGATCAGGCATGGCATTTATTCCATCATGTCAATAGTAGCCTACTCAAGAGGCTGCAGTCAGTCTATTTTACTTATTTTGCATGGCCAACCCAAATATCATTGGGAGACTACGTAGGCTAAACAATGTTGCCCAGTGTGTTGTCACTGGTTAATTTTGAAGCCTATTAAAGATCACATGACATGGAAATTTCACTTTCTGAGGTTTTCTAACATTAATATGAGTTCCCCTATCCTACCTATGCTCCCCCAGTAGCTAGAAATTTTGTTGGGTGTAAAACGAGCACTAGGCATTCTGCTCCGGCTTTGAAAAAACGAAGCACCGTTTTGGAATTTTCCCCGTACATCATCATAAGGGGAGATGCCACCTTCCCTTTCTCTGCCTTGCCCACCCAGAGAATTTGGCCCGCCAATGAGACAATGAGCTAAGACCGTGTGAGTGCCACGTCTGTGTGTGTGTGTGTGATTACACACACTGAAACGCAAGTGCTGTACACTTTGTTATTTGGACAACCGTTCTGGTGTTAATGGTGTTGCATATAACACGTCGGTTCTTTGACGTCTGGTAAAGGAACTTTGGCTTTGACTACCTGAAGGACATGAACCACGACATGGAGGAGAAAGGGATTGTTGCCCGCAATTGTCTCCCGCTTGAGCCCCGTTTCCCGCTGCCGAGGGACAACCGCCTCGGCGCTGCCCGCTGCCGAGGCGGTGACCCCTCGGCAGCGAGGCTCCGGCGGGAGACAATCTTCAGATTAATGTGGATGTAGAAGAATCCGAGACGTCGGAGAACATGACGCAGTTGTTTGAGATTCATAATATCGTCTGGAGGCGCACACAGATTTTGGCCGTGATAATATATATTATATGATATAGATATTATCTATGTATAATATGATATTATTTAGATATAGAGCTCCAGGATTCCCGCCGGAGCACCCGGAGTGTTCTAGAATATTTACAGAACACAGCCAAAGGCTGTGTGAGCCTCGCCATTGCGATACATCCACTGTAAACAGAGTGCATGGTACCGTGGCCGCAAGCTGCTCAGGGCCACACCCCCACCCTCCTCCTTGACCCGCCTCTCTCCTCCTCATTTGCATTAAAGCTACAGACACCGAAACGGCGCGTTTTGGGAAAGCTCTATGTGCAAATGGCTCATAGTGGCTGTAATTCTGCATCACGGCTGAACTTCGGGAACGTCTTCAAATACTGTGTTAGGGGCCAACTAATATCTATATGAAAGCATCCATAAAGTAGCATGCCATGGGACCTTTAACGCCAATATTTAGGACGCTTGCCTCGATTGGCCTGTATAATGGACAGTATATATATTTTTTGCAAGATAAGGCCTACTGTAGTCGCTGTAGTCACATTTTTCACAAGGAAAAGACTTAGGCCCCGTTCACACGAAGCCGATTTCATGGCGAAACCGCAAAGGTCTTGTACGGTTCGGCTTTCCGTACACACGAAGCCGGCGAATCCGCTGACCGAAACCGCAAACTTCTGAACCCACCCTCGGAGGTGGTTTCAAATCTACCCGGTTTCGTTTTGGATTCGTGTGTACGCCTGAAACCGACTGAAACCGCAAACCATGACGTCATCGCCCCACCCCTCGACCTCCTAGCCAATGGCTCTTAAGCCCGCGGAGTCTCAGAAATCACATGCGAGCATGCGCATAAGGGCAGCCTTTATGCGCATGCTCGCCTCTTCTTCTTATTTCATTTCTTCTGGATTTCTGTACCAGAAGAGGCGCCCCTTATGGGCCTGGAATGTGTACTACAGCGTTTCTACAGATCTACCCGGTTTCGCTTGGCTTCGTCTTTACGGAGATACTTCGAAACCGGATAGATTGAAACCGTAACGGTTTCGCCCGTTTCGGCTTCGTGTGAACGGGGCCTTAAAGACTACAGCGGCTGTCGTGGCTGGACTAAAATGTGCCTGCAAAGGCAACATGGCATCTCAATACTAGGTTCATGTTCGGTTCAGGCCTTTGCCTTTTCAGGGTATTCGAAAAATCCTACAAAGGGAAAATCAAATATTTTCCTTGAGGTTGAATAGAAAGACCATAAACGGAGTACACCCCTTACAAATGTGACTATGCCATTGAATAATTATTTATTTATTTTATTTTAATTCTTAGCACACCCCTCTAAACTACACTATCGTAAAAAACGATATAACATTATGGTTCTACCTACCATCACGCAAACATATTGAAAAACATGGTACTTACCATGATATATCATGGTACGTTAGTCATTTCCATGGTGTGCAATTATGCACTATGGTACAGACTGTGGCACACAATATAAGAATTGGGTTCCTAACAGGGAGTACTCGCATGGCATTCAAACCAAAAAGTTTGATCACGCAGATTTACTTGCGCGAGTGTACGAGGGGAATACTCCGGGAGCTCCAGCTTTGTAGTGGGGATTGGGGGTGCCCCAACCCGGCTGGGACGTAGAAGGGGGTGCGCAGGAAAAAAAGTTTGGGAACCGCTGCCTTAGACGGTAAAATAAGGTACTCTTTAAACAATAAGTACAGTAGCCTATTTATCATGATAAATCTATTAGTACAGCGCAGTTATTTTACATTGTGGTACCAGTGTTGCAGGTGACCGTTGCTTCACACTTCAGACTGTTGGTTAAAGATGTAGACAGTGTATTGAATTTGGGGGCATCTAGCGGAATGGATTTGGCAGTCTGTATCATCCCATAAAAATATAAATTGTTTTGTTTTCGTTACCTTACAATGGACCCTTCAGATCTACATAGGGAGCGGGTCCTCTTTCAGAAAGTAGACCATGTTGCATCGCCAGCGCTTTAATAAGAGATGTTGTGTATGAAATGCATCAATAATATACATTTGCTTGAAGTGGCGACTGCCACCGAGATAAATATTGATTACGAATCTGGTCGGGTATATCGAATCTTGTTTTCAGTTGCACTTACTGGTACATTTTGGTACTTTACCTTGGTATAATACTGTGGTACATTATTGTACATGGCTGAACATAAAGATTGTATTGCTAGATTTTTCCCGTTTGAATGTTGCACTAATTGTTAAACTTTGTACTGGCTCTTAATAGAACTGAACTCGAAATGTACTTTTGTGATAGCGCCAAAACTTTATGAACGTGTTACTTATCTTCTTTTTGAATGATTATGTTAATAGGTTAATGTTTTTGGGGGGAATTCTGAGTTTAAAGTCAGAATTATTGGTAGGCTACCTGTAAGGATTAGGGCCACATGTGAATTTGAATTGAGTTTGTCAGAATTCATACTTTCTGACAAACTCAGGACTAAAAGAAAAAATACAGGACTAAAAGAAACTCACATGCAGCACAAATCCTCTTCCGCAAATATGTGTATCATGTTTTTTTATTTCACTGTAACATTTTCTGTATTTGTTATGCCGTGTTCACACCAAAAAAAAGGGGCAGCGCAAATCCATTCAAAGTCAATGCAAAGGCATGTTTAGAGTCAAATTATTCACAAGAGAAACCTTGGCGCAATTTGATGAATGACGCGGATTACTTGCGTGTGATTATTGGTCGGGACAGCCAATCAGCGTTCACTCCCTGCAGTGCAGAGTGAACTTGAGCTTGGAGGAGAAAGTGATTGTTGCCATTTGCGGACTCCTGGTCCATCTACAATATAATATATTAATAATATAAAGATATCTATATAATATAATAACCCGGCCAAAAGCTGTTTGCGCCTCTGGATGATATTATGAATCCTAAACGAGTGCGTTGAGTTCTCCGACATCTCTGGTACTTCCACAACATGTAAAGACTGGCCATGGTTGTGAATGAATTGGCAGAAAGAAACATGGCGGTCACAAAAGGAAGCCTCTCTCCTCTTGCACTCGTGCGAGTAAATTTGCGTGATAAAACGTTCACAAATCAATCCCGCAAGTGATTTGTGACAAGTGGCAGAGTGTTAATCGGGAGAGTCAGGAGAATTCCCGCTGGGTCATTAACGTTTCGGGGCCACCGGGCTGATAACTGCAGGATAACAATATTGCGTTTATAAAATATATTCTGCGCCATTCGGCCAGCCTGAGCTGTGCGCCCGCAGCCTGAGCTGTCCCACATACGAACCACGCAGGCACTCACAAACTGTTAACTAGGGGTGGGAATCTCTTGGCACCTCACGATTTGATTCAATTCAGAGGTCAATGATTAGATTCTAAAACGATTATCGAAAAAATATTTTGTCACATATATGACTTTACATGAACAATGCAGCTTGCATTACAACACAATGGAAGTATGTAAAAAGTATACTGATTATTTTTTTTCTTTCTTTTCTTTAAAGAAAAAGCTACTTTTAGTAAATTATAAGAATAAGAACTTGTACGTCATTCTTGTGTTTGGCTGTGACTTTGCGTGCATGCTACGCGTAGGCTGAATCGCAATTGTGTCAAAACAAATCAGATTGGCAAATAAAAGTTGAAGATAAATGAAATCATTTAAAAATTCCTAAAATGATCCCTCTCTGGCGAACAGAATATTGCAGCTTTTGCAGGTTTTTTTTATTTTTTAATCAAAACAAATATATATATAAATAACAAGAAAATCAGGGTTTTTTTTACAGAAATTCAGATTATTAACTCATCTGCATCGAGACGGAATCTTTCTTGGAAGAATCGCGATGCATCGAATAATCTATTTTTTTCCCCCACCCCTACTGTTACAGTTTTTCTCAGTTGCTTTGGTTCATTTCTCAGATCAGAATTGAAATTCTCAAAACTACCTGTTCAATCTTCACATCAGTGTGTCACTTGTGCACATGAAAAAAACAGTTTCTCATTTACTTGAACACGTTGCAAATGCTTTGGTACATCCATGCACATGATTATGTACAATTCTCTGCTCTTTCCTACATTATCAATTGCTTATGTCATGTTGATCAAAATGTATTGTAATGGTCTCTATGGAATAATCTCACCCCCACAACATTTAGGTATTAGTTCATTGCATAAGTCTTTACATGCAAAATGGTTGAACAAGTTGTCATAATATGTCAAGCATATTTTCTATACATTTCTATACACTGGCATTAGAATCTTTTTTTTGTTCTTTTTTTATAAATATGTCCTGAATTGGTCAATTGCTACCAGGTGAATCTTGACTTTCTCTAAAGAAGGGAAATGTGTGAAGTGTTAGATCAACCAACGATCAACCAGTACTGGAATAGCTCAAAGGTGGATCTCCTGAACCATGAACTGGCAAGTATATATATAGCTGGAGCACAACACAATGTTACATTGTCTGAGAATTTGTGGCCCAACAGACAGGAACTGCATCCTTCAGGAGTTGTAGGATGACTGCACTGTAATTCCTACATCAATGCATGTACAGTTTACCCTAAGGAGATTTTCCTATGTACACATTTCTAGCAATGACATGGCCTGTCAAAAAATTACAGTACAAACAGTCAAAGCTCTCTTGCAATCAATCTCCCACATACACTAAGGTGTAACTTACAATTTACAATAATTGTCTTCAAAACTTTTGCCATAGTTTACATCAGAACATCCCTACAGAGTACACTGTTATAGTGACAACATGACTAAGCAATTTGACTGTCTTATCCGTAGACAATGACACAAGGACTTGTCATTCTGATGGCACTGACATGTTCATTGAAACAGATATTTACTTTTGAGAGATGAACTAAGGATTTTGAGCAAGAGACTGGCTTTTGCAGGTAATCCATGGTGTTTTGCTATTTGAACGCATTGTTTTGAGAAATGCACCTACTGCTTTGCAAATTTCAATTCTGATCTGAGAAATGTACCAAAGCGACTGAGGAAAAACTGTAATGTCGCAACCAAGTTGATAGGTGCCAAGGGGAATAATTAAGCGGCCCCTCCCCAAGTGGCACAGCCCAGGTGGGCCTTGAATTGCAATTGGATAGAAAGCTAAAGACGTATCAGCTATGACGACATTGAGCTCTATACGCTATAACAAATAAATGGGAGTAGGCAATAGAGAAGACGAAAATGGGCAGGTTTCAGAAAAGGTAGCATGATTTATCAGTACAAATGTCGCATAGTAGCATAGCCACAGAATGTTTATATTTCTGCAGCCAAAGAACTGAGTCAGCCCAGTGATGCTGATGAGACAGGGCTAGGAGTTGGCAGAGAAAACACAGCTACAGGTGTGCACAGCACAATGCTATTAGTGCAACAAAGGATAGGATGCAGTTACTATGGGGAGGGTTGTAACATTGCAGGAAATTACAGGACAAATTTTATGATTGCAACATATGGAGTAATATTGGAAAATATATGCTATAATATGTAGGCCTCAGATTCCACTTCCATTTTTTCTGAAACTAGAATGGGTTCTTTAGTTGATTTTTCACTTGTGTGTCAATTGTTTGTCATTGGTTTGTAGACACGACAGCTGTGTCAAGTAGCCTACAGGGTTTCATTGTTCAGTGGCTCGTACAAAGTAAAGCACCCCCGTCCGCTCCACCCAATTTGGGTGGGCCTGTCTGCATCATGTAACTCCCGGGCTGAAAGGGAGGTCCACTCCGGCCCTGTTTGTGACTACTCGTGCGAGCAAACTCAGGCGACCACGCGAACAGGAGACAAAATTCGCTTTTGGTGTGAACGCACGGTTAGGCCTACTGATTGCTGTACACGGAAATAGATTGGTGTAAAGAGAGATGGCAAACATTGCAACAATGTCAGAATAACATTTTCAGAAAGAACGAATGCGAAGTCAAGAGAGAATGAGACTGAGACCAAATATATCAATATATACCGATGAATGCACTATATGCGGCACATTTACTTTTAACATTATGACTTTTGATGTAGCAGAATTTAATCAGTCTTTAATTTATTAAATGTAATAAAACATTGATTCGTCTGTAGCCTATAATCGACTGTATTTGACTGTATGCAAGAGCAGTCGACCTACAGTGATTTCCATATGTTGACCAAAATGGACAATTTGGCCTATTTGAAAATGTTAATTCTAATCTATTAATTTCACCAGTGCTCTTCAAATTAGAATTAAAAAGGACGTAGCTGGTAGGCTATTCTTTTTGGCAGTCACTGCGTGGCTTTATGATAAAGGTAGAGCAAACCAAATTCCAAATCAACATGAATATCCTACAAATAACTCATAGACACGACGAATAGCCTACTGGAACAAAAATTAACTCTCATTATAGCTACTACGAGTGTGCTTCCCAGAAGCGTTGATTTATTTTCCAATGTAAAGATGTCCTTTGGTAATTTATGCCATGCTATTTTTCCCTTATATTGTCTCATGTCTTTTATTCTGATCCTGCAAAACATGCAATACTAACGTGAGCCATGTTCTACTCGACATGTCCATCATAATATTAATTCGGGCACCTGACAAACGGTGAGTGGCCGGATGCGGCAAGGCGATGACAACTGTACTGACCTGACTCTATCGGCGGTTATCCTCTGGCTGCAGTGACCATGGGGGTGGCGGTGATGCATGTAGTATCTGTCCCGACCAGGGGCCTGGTCGGATGGCAGGCCCTGGGGGCTAGCTGCGTAGATAGTGCATCCCATGTACACCTTCTGGAAAACTGTCCCCCGGTTCAACCTCTTCTTCCGAATGCGAGCGGAAGGTGGTACACGAATAAACGATGGCTTCCTGCAGGATCCTTCCACCAATCTCACCGCCCTGATGCCAACCAGCTGTCCTTTGGAAAAACCATTGGCTCAGCACATTGCTGTCGGTAGCCGGCTGCCCAGCCCACAGCCACTCTCTATCCCCCCCTTCCGTGGATCTGTGGTCCAGCCCTTCCCCTCCCGACCAGAGGTTTATCACATTTAAGATGTACTCGGGATTATCATCCCTAACAAATCATCATCGCCCTATTTCACAACTGCAGCATTATTTAAATGCATCCGTACACAGAATCTGATGATGGAAGATTTGAGTGCAAAAACAGTATCATGGAAGGAGGCTTACACATCGAGGCTTGCTGATACACCTCGATATATCACAGGTATGACAAACGGCATAAAATAAACCATTACGTGTCTATTCCTCAACAATGCTTTCAGATTTTCTACACAATCGTAATAGTCTACTGCGTCGTGTGACGTCTAGTCTGCTACCTGAAGTGAAAAAATATTTACCTACCCTACTACATATTTAAATGGATCCGTAGGCGAGAAAGGAGATGGAGTTTATCGACCTCGAAAATATTAGTGTTTTTGTTTGACACATTGTTCATGCTAACGTTGACGCGCGCACACAGTGCCTATTTTAAGGTAGACTACTGCTCTCTTGTGGCCAAATGGCCAAATTACACTCGGAGCGTCGGACCCCATAACCAAGTTGTACATACAATATTGAAATAATACAATTATTTCACAAACATTGAAACATAGTCACTGCAGTTTGTATTGGTTCTGTTAATCCCTTTAAGCATGCTCACAAGGACAGACTATCTCATAAAAAGATTTATTTTTTTTTCAGCCCAAATTTACAAAGGCAAGTTACAGAGTATTGTATAAAAGAAGAACCATGGTAATGTACACTTTACACAAACTCCTGACATGGGGGGTGGGGGGTGGGGGGGGGTTCTGAATTTTGTCACATGGAAAGAAATTAACACATTGTAAACATCCTTGCAAGTACCGGTTGAGTGACAGGTACTCTGAGGTTTAGAGTGACAGTAGGTGGGTCAGGTAGGACAAACAAGCAGTTGTCTCTGTTTTTCACAGGAGAGGGTTCAGCTAGGCACCAATTGAGACAACCGCCTGCCAATAAATATGCTCTTCACCAAAGCAAAAAGAAAAAAAAGAAATACACTCCTGCAAAATACAGAGCCAAGCACTTTCCATTAGGATGATAGCAAACATAACTGTTTCTGGCTTTTCATACATTTTAAGTATATATGATTCTTCACTGTGTTTTGTTTTAACTACCGAGATAACATTACTACTCTCAGAGAGAGAACAAATGCACTTTTCACAACCATTGTCTGATAAAACTATAGGTATGCAGCTTTCTGGTACTAAACCCCACTGACTTTAAAGACAACATCACAGCTGCCTAGATTATCCTACCAGATTAAGTACAAAGACAGTCACATTCTTCCGATTCATATCACACCAACGTTCTGCTTTGCAATGCACACACTTCAGAGGCTGTGGCTGACCCCTGCAGAGTGACAATGTCCTGGAACCCTTTGAATTCAGATTGGTGCTTCCTGCATGAGAGTGGTGCCCCGGACACCTTATGGGGGCGATGTGACTTCAGAGGGTATCAAAGTGGAGACGAGTTGGTGGCTTGACATAAATCTCGGATCACGTCAACCATGAAACTATCATATATGCAAGCTAGAAACGTACCCCCACCCCCCCCAAAAAAAAAGAACACATTTAGGAGCAAGGAGAGGTTGAGAGAATAAAACTTGCTGACCACGTGACCACTCTTTACTGATAATTCGGATGCCTCAAACAAACAGAATTCCGTCAACAGATCATAAAAAAAAAAGGAAATGAATGTTGCCGGGCCCATCATACCTGCATTTTTCACAACATAGAAATCACGACTAACTAATGCATGTGCCATTTCCAATTCCCATGAACATGCCTACAACTAAGACATAAAATCCATGTGAATGGCACGTGAATCAGATGTTACATGAAACCCCCAGAGGATTACAGGGAGTAAAGTGAATCGTAATGTTCACAGAGCCTACAATCTTGTTCTTTCTAGGCCCCAATTGAAAAATGCATTTGTTGCTTGGTGTGCAAAATTTGTTGAATGGCTTATGTGGGACTTATTTTAAGGGGTAAAAGTATTTTAAGGGGTTGACATCAACAGGCTGTCCATTTGACATAGTCTGTTCCAAGCTAATCTTTATGCTGTCTATTTTTATTTCTATCTATTTTAAATTGGTTCCTTCTTCGCCTAAGAGGCTTATATTGGTATTAGCAGCTGTTGGGTGTCTGACATCACACCTTAAAGTGAAGCTTCATGTAGCATCAGTGTTTCTTACAATGCATTGATAATGTTTGAATGAAGCCTAACTATCCAAGTGAGTAGCAATGAGCGTTAGTAAAGAAAGAACTAATTATGTGGCCATTTCAATGTGAGGGAAAGATAAACACACACATCTAGGAAAGCAACAATGTTTAAGAAAAAAACAATAATTAATAGTGTTTATTCTCCAATGAGGTGTTTGCGGCCTTTCTGCAAGACATGACATCATCCCTGAAACACAGCGGCAGGGGGGGGGGGGGGATTAATCAATAACAATGGAATGGAAACTTCAATCTCAGGCTCTCGAGTCTCTGCAGAAAGTATTCCCTCTTCCCGTCTAATATAGCCAACACATCTGTCAAGTTAAGGATATACTGTTGTTTCTCGACATATAGTTCAATCATTTCAACATGATTCACTTTATTTTGTCATTTGTTTATTGAGTTCGACTCCCCTTTCCTCTCAGCCAACCCCCCAGAAAAGAATCCCTTGCCAATTTCATTATGCGCATGACAAAACAACAACAATGCAGTCAAAACAACAATAATAAAAAAAAATATATATCTGCTGTCAGTTCTCTTTTTGCATTGTATTTGTTGACAGTGCAAAGACTAGATTATCAGCGGGTTGATGTTTCCTCTGCACTTCGGGCAGAGAGCGATGGCTTTGAACCTGGGTTATATCAGTCCTACTACTGTCCGAGGTTTGGAGAAGTCGGGGGGGTCTCATCCTCTTGTGTGGGGGGCGCGCATTCACCAGAAGGTAACAGGTTGAAGGGGTTGCAGGAGGCGGCGAGTGGGGGGGGGCAACATTCTGTCAGGCATTGGGACAGAAGAACAAAAAATCTAGACAGGAACACCATTCAACTGATGTCCAAAAGGGAACCCCCCGGGCGAGCCTCTTCCCATGTGATCCAGTCACATGAATCTCTGCAGGGTGGAGCTGTGTCGGTCAGGTTTACCTGTCGGCATGGAGAGAAGGAGACAGCAATTGAATGCACTGTTTAGTAAAATCTAAAACATAGGCAAATATGAAATAAAAAAAATGGATAAACATATTGTAGGCATGGATCACTCTGTTCATCGATGGGAAACCCCGCCAACCCCTCAATTATAGTCAACAAGCTGTGGTATGTTGCACGAGCCGCCACTAGAGGTGGATGTAGCTCCTGGTAGCTGGGATTGGCAGCCGGTTCCATTTCCCCTGTGCGTCTCTCTATTATCAACGCAGTGATCCACTTGTCCTCAGAAGACCTGCTTAGAACAGATGAGCCGAGTGGCTAAGTGCTGCACTGCACATGGTGTTTGCTTGATGCGTCGCAGTGAGGGCTTTGTTTGGCTAAGCCTCTTTACAGGTTACGACTAACAAAAATCTACAACTACCACTCTATCAGGATAGAGTATCAGAGGCATTTGACTTTGGTTCAAATTCAATTAAAAACTAACAGGCAGGGAAAAGCATTCCCCTGTGTCAGGGGGCGGGACAAAAAATGGTCTGCTCAATAACGCTGCTCAGATTTATACGCCTCGGTGCTCTGTAATGGACTTCCCTTGCAGCATTGTTTATGCACGTGACTGTCTGCTTTGTGCCCTCCTCTTGTTTGGCCGTTTAGCTGACGGCACTCTTGTCCATCTCAGTAGTTTCATCTTATCGTCCACATCAGTCTCTGAGGCGGTGTCACCATTTTTCTTAGACGGGCAGTTATACATTCCTTTGCAAAAAGCCCCATCATCATGCACTGTTTAAAAGGATCTTCTTGTGCAATACATAAAACAATGTCCCATTCGATGTGCACAATATAACAAAAAGATCTGTATGCATAGAATGGTTATCCTATAATAAATGAGCATAGACACTTTGGGCCAACAAACGTCAGAACATAATTCCATGTAGGCGATCCAACATCTAAGCAGGTGTAGCACTCACCGGTGGCGTAAGACAGGTCATATTGTCCCGAGAGAAGCGGGTAGGCCAGGTGGTGGTGGGAGGGCATGATGCGTTGGGAGGGCGAGGAGCGCGGGCGATCTGCGTCTCTCTCCCGCTCTGTCCCCATCCCTCGCTCCTGATCCCGCTCCCCCCTCTCGTGGGAGGCTTTGTCGCCCACCGTGGGCGACTTGCTCTTGTACTGGCTGGCATGCTGATGCAGGATGTCCAGGGCTTTAGAGTCCGTGGCTGACTTGGTGACGGTGGGGCTGGCACGCAACTTGTCGCCGCCCTCCTCGCCTCCCGCTATTTTGACCCCATATGGGGAAAACGGGTAACCTGCAGGTATGTAAGAACCTGGCAATGGAAATAATTATAATTAATCATTACAAACATATCAAATAAAATAATTGAAAACAAGCTGTAGAGTTGTAGAGATTGTTTTTCTTATTGTATTTTCAATACCTGGGTAATTCTGCATCATGACGGGTGGAATGCCCCGGTACCCTGGGTGACTGGGGTCGTAGCCCTGCCCGTACGGGTAGCCATGCATGTAAGGCATGTAGCCCTGGTGCTGTGCAAGTGGCGATGAGAACTGCATGTGGGCATTGGTGCGCATTGGTGGGTCTTTGCCCATGGCCCGGTGGTCCTCAGAGGAGATGCGGGGGTCACCTCCCCCCTCTTTGCCCTCCTCTTTGGGGCCACCACTAGGGTCCTTGGGCCTTGGGCGGTCGTCCTTAATTTTGCGATCACGGTCCCGCTCTCTGTCCCTCTCGTCCTTCCACCGGGGCTGCTGCTGCTGTTGTTGTTGTTGTTGTTGCTGCTGCTGTTGTTGTTGTTGTTGCTGCTGCTGCTGCTGCTGCTGCTGCTGCTGCTGCTGCTGCTGCTGCTGCTGCTGCTGCTGTTGCTGCTGCTGTTGCTGTTGCTGCTGCTGCTGTTGCTGCTGCTGTTGCTGCTGTTGCTGTTGCTGTTGCTGTTGTTGCTGCTGCTCCTCTTCAGAGTGGGGCTTCTGGCTGTCAGGGTACTGAATCATGGAGAAGATCAACACCCAATGTTAAGCCAAATGATGTATGTGATAAGCTAAATATGCCATTTATAACCAAATGACTAAGACTAAGACAATTTTACAGTTAAGTGCCATTTTGTGTATTGCACCAGTTTAACAAAGGCCGTCTCAACAAGTAATTAGAGATATGAGAGACAACCGCTTAAAATACCATTGCGCCTTCAGGACTCTTGAAGATGTTGCCAAGCAACAGATAAAATGTCTCCTGACTATAGGCTAGTTAGCCACTTTATATCCTCACTGCAGTGGAGCTGGTTACCTTGCATTCCGTCGAAAGGATGGATATCTACTAGATATTTCATATTTGTTACTTCCTCAAAAGGTCTGTCACCCACCTGTCTGTACCACATGGACTGCTCCATCCCTGGCTGTCCCCTCGGTTCGAGGCCCTGCTTGGTGTCCTCCTTCCCGTGGTGGCTGCCCTCACTCAGCTTCATCTTCAGCCCTTCAACCTGCTGGGACTTTGAGTCCTCTCCCTTCATCGCCGACATGGATTTTGATGAAAGTTCAGAGGGAGAGTCCCGGGACTTGCCGGGGGGCTGCGGTAGCTTGACCTGGTCTGATTGACTGGGGGCTTTGGAAAGGCTTGGAGGCACGGGGCCCTTTTGCTTCCATTCGTCCTTCATGGAGGCCTCTCGCTCTTTTATAGCGGCATCTGACTTCTTCTCTGCAGCACGGTGCTGCTCTGCCATTTGCCGCTGCCGTTCCTCGTACTGCTGTCGGTAGGCGGGGTTAGTGTTGAGCAAGTGGTTATGATAAGCCTGGTCGGGATGGTATGCGTACGGGGGGACGTAGGCATACTGGTTGTAGTACAGTGGTTGCATGTACATGTTGGAGCGCTGCTGGATGACAGAGGGTTGCTGCTGCTGCTGTTGCTGCTGCTGTTGTTGCTGTTGAAGTTGTTGGTGTTGCTGCTGCTGCTGCTGTAGTTGTTGTTGTTGTTGTTGTTGGTGTTGCTGCTGCTGCTGCTGCTGTTGCCCAGAGATGCTGTCAGCCTTGCGCTCTTCAAGAGCTTCAACCTTCACCTTCTCATCCCCTTGGTCTTGGTCTTCCTCCCTTTTGATTTTTATGTGTTCCTCGCCCAACTGGAGGACGGGATTTGGTCCACTGGGATTAGGATTTACATAGTTTGGTGAGTAATAATTATCATAGCCAGCATAGTAAGGTGAATCTTTGTTGGGTGTCTGGTTGGGAAACAGGGCTTTTTTGGCACCCTCCCGAACAATCTGTTCTTCTGTCTTGACTTTGGCGCCTTCAACCTTTCCCTCACCGTCCTCGCCAGCATCGGAGATATCCGAATATGCCGGGCTGTTTGTTTTGACTGAGGAATTGTCAGCGCCATTTTGTGTTGCCACATGGAGTGGTGTGAGAGGCTGTGGCATCCCACTGCCATCGTTCCGACTGGCTACACCAATAGAGGGACTGGGGGCATTGTCGGAGAAACTGTATATCTTGTCGGCCTCCGCCTTTATGCTAGCAAGGCGACTTTGATGGGGATCTGAGGACCCATTGAGGAGTCCCTCGCCCTTATTCCCCTGGTCAGGGCAGTCAAGCTTGCCTTCCTCCATTTTGCCACTCTTTCCCGGAGGCTTAGGGCTGTCAGCCTCCTTTCCCCCTTCTTTCTTCTTCTTCTCTTTCTTCTTCTTGGTGGTGCTGGAGGCTGGATCTCCAATGGCAGGGGGCTTGGGCTGTGTACCTTTCATTTGGGGGCTCTTGGGGACGCCCTGCATCATGGGGGTCAGGCCAGGGGGGGTGTTTGGGTTTCCAGGAGGAAAGGAATATATCTGCTGTGTTGCCATGGCTACGGGGCCAAGAGGTCGGGGTGACTTCATATTTTTCTGAGCCATTTTTTCAGCCTTAGAGCCACTGCCAGTCTTCTTTGACCTGTCTACGCCTCTTTTGTCATCCGAGCCATCATTACTGGCTTCATCAGTAAGGCAGGTTCCATCTTCGCACCCATCCATTGGTGTGCCAGCAGCTTCTGGATCCGTTTCAGCCATTTTCTTTTTACTCTGCTTTGAGCCAAACTTCCCAGGGGATGGGGAGGGACTCTGAGCATCAAACCCCCTTCCCTTTGGGGTGACTGAACGTGCTGGAGACAAGCAGGCTTTCTGGGAGATAGAGGCCCCGTTGCAGTTCCCTGGCTCCGGATGGAGGGTGGAGTCCTCTCCATATTCACTGTCCCCATCCATGTCCAACTTGATGTCGTCATCGTTGTGGGCCCGTGCTTGGTGGTACTTGAGACCATTAATGTGCTTGTACTTCTTGTTGCAGTTTGGATGTGGGCAGTCGATAAGAACGGGAGAAGGACAACTGCGGTCCAGGGGAGGGGGCAGGGGCTCAGTCTTAATGGAAGGGATGGGGAGACCGCTGGGCCCTATTGCCCCGCTGTTAGAGTTAGTCCGCATACGCTTGTTGCCTTTCGTGTCCTCAGAGCTGGAGTTGGGCTCCATATCAGAGGTGGGTTTGGTCTTGCGTTTCCCAGCTGAGGAGGGACTAGCCTTGATGTCCTCTGTGTTGGGGTTGGGTGGCGTGCGGCGATCTGACGGTGTCTGGCTGCCCCTCCTGCCCTTACTGTTAGAGGCTGCGCGTGTTTTGTTGTTGGTGCCTTTGTTGTCGGAGGAGTTGCTGTTCTCATTAATGGGGGTGTTGCTATTGGGTCTCATCCTCTTGCCCCGACCTCGGCCGTTTCTCATCTCCAGGTCACTTGTGGGAGATTCACAGAACCTAGGCGAGGAAGAAAAAGACATCAGTCATCTATATAACCAAAAACATTTAAACATTTTCGTATATTGATTCAGAAATGTTGGATATTTTTAACAAAATTATTTCCAAAGATTTTATGTCAAGCATTGGGTTGGCTTTACCACTACAGAAGGTAGAATGCGGTTTCGCCATAATTATTATTTTTGGCCATGATAGATAACACTGTTTAGGTTTCCTGTTTTCTTTCATGTACTCTTTTCTTATTTTTGCCCACCTACGCAGTATCTGTTCTTTAACCAAATGTCAAATCATTACTCTGCATCATCTCAGAAGAAAAGTCAGAAATGTATTATCAAATGTTTAAAATGTGTATTTGGGGATTATGCAGCTTAAAGCATTGACAAACTTACTTTGTCTCTTTAGAAAATCCTCCCAGAGATGACAATCTGACATTTAGTGCACTCTCAACTGCATCCATCACCGTACACCACAATATCTCCCTCGACAAAAAAACAAAACAAAACCGACCAAGCAGCACTAAAAAAAACCTCTTCATTTCCCAATAAATACCGACATTAGCTAGACCACACAACACAACGTTGTGAGAAATCAATGTGCTTTCTGATCACTAGATAATTAAAATTCTTAAAAATAGCAGTCAGGCCTCATGTTTCTTTAATTGTAATGTTATTATCTTGCCAAACAGCAGTGAAGGTTAGCAATCTGTAACAAGGATGAGTCACAGACTCCCCTACATGCCTCTCCAAACAATTTGAGCCCTAGCAGGGGAATGGGAATACATCCATAGTCTGACAGTGGTGCAGGAATTTAGACTCATTACTCATTGCAAGCCAGAGTTTATATTCAGTCTGCTGAAAGCTTTCTGAATTATTCATATTGTGTCCCTAATGTAGTCATGCTGCAAACTGTATCTTGGTGCAAATAAAGCCTCACAAACCTCACTCAGAGAAGCAATGATTGCTAAAATCGTCCGGGTACTGCTTGTGCCTGCCATTAGCTCTGCTGTAATATTGATTATTGTTTGTACTGCATTCAGCAATTGTTTTTTAGTACAAGCGTTTACACAGATACTGAACAGGCATTATTTTTCTACATTCCAGGGTTTGGAAAATGGATCCAATCCATTCTGCACAATCTGCAGTCTTAGCATTAAAAGAAAAGACGCATGCAGGAATTATAAAAAATGTAAGCCCCCACCCAGATGATCTAAAAACATCTCTATGAGATGGCGAATCTGATAGCATGTTGAGGAAAAGCTATTAGCACAATAATTGGATTTCAGAATCTGGCTTGTTAGGGGAGTTTTCTATTTCTATCACTTCCTCCGGGGACGTCAGTAGTTTGCCAGCAAGCAGTGTGTGCCGTTTCCCCTGAATGGAGATAAAGACTAGCATGGACAAAGGCAAGCCCCACTACACATGGGCAGAGAGCAACTGGAGGCTACATCCACAAGCTGTGAACGCTTCTCTGATTCATATCATGGGATGCTCTTTTTTATGAGGTTGGAGACCAAGTGACAGCTTGGATAAAGAAAATAGAATTGATGATTGATGGCAGCCATGTAGCAATACTCTTTTTCACACCCTGACATTTGAAACTACTCTGCGTGACAGTAAATTCTTTCTAAGGCGCAGAAGCTGTGAAAATCCCTGAAGGTAGCTCCATTTTCCAACCAGCAGCAATGTGAAGTGGCACCCCAACACATATTGAGAGGCACAAGTAGGTGCTGCATCATCGTGTGTATCACATATTTATGATGAAATGTCCAGCTAATTTACAAAGAACGAATTATAAAACATAACCGTCGGTAGATCTTTACCTGGGGGGAGCCCAATCATGTCGTGTGCAGTCCAACAAAGTGCCCACATACGTCTTGTTCCTCCAAGTCACGTTGACAACCAGCATCCCTGTGAAGAAAATAGTCTCTTATGAATACAAATACAAAAAGGCAAGTCATACACCCGGCAGACTCATAGTGCTCCACATTAGGGCTGCTCGGTTATGGAAAAAATCATAATCACGATTATTTTGGTCAATATTGTAATCACGATTATTCAAACGATTATTTTCGAGTTTGAAAACATGATGTATTTATTCAGCATGTCTCTCCTAAAAACACTTAGTAACTGAGAACTTCACAACATAGATGGCAGAAACGTATACATTTTTTACAATGACAATTGGGTGGATATTGATGTCATCAGCAACCGCACACTTCTTTCCCAAAATATACATTTAGGTGATTAACCACAAACACGGCAACAAGCCATGTTTTTTAAACCTATTCCTGAAGCAAATCGACTCATGCTCTATGCGCACTGAATATAATAATAATACATTTAATTTAGAGGCGCCTTTCAAGACACCCAAGGTCACCTTACAGAGCATATTGTCATCATACATTTTTTAAAAAGCAAGACATTGTGTGGGGACACCATGGACTTATACAGGAAGTGGAGACCTTGCTTAGAATTTCTCCAGACATATCAGACACTGGCAGCAGGTCCTACTCAGAATGATCACAGCAAGGTTACAGGAGAATATTCACAGAGCCTCCTAGCCATTTAAATAAAACTAAGCCTGGAGAACCAATCTCTGAAGGAAAGCGATGTAAGGAGAAATTGTTTTTCCTTTGTTACCGTCCTCTATATGACATAAGAAAGCATGGAAAGGGTGAAGACAAGAAGAATGCCACACATAGCAATCAGTTCAACCATACATAAAAAACAAAATAAAAACATATTGAACCATAAATGCCAAAGACATGGAGAATAAAAATCCATTGAATTGAGTGCCCATGCAAAGAGCAGCTTAAGTGTTTTTGCTTAAGGCACCGCCTTGAAGCGCTGAACCTGACGCAGTACATGACCTTGCCTGGACTGCGGAAATAATAATAATAATAATAATAATTGATCAGTTGAAATGTGTGATGGGTATTGTGGCTGGTGTGAATTTGCAAGTAGTCATTGAGAATGAGTATATCTCTGCATGCATGGTCTATCCTTGCATTCTTATTGAAGAGCGACTTCAACAGACTGTGCCACGTGCAGTGTAGCTTTTACCAAGTGGTCAGACAAATACAAATGGCTCTTTTGTGACATAAAGGTATTACATTTAATTTAAAGAAGGGTAGAGGCACCTACACTTTTGACCTTCTAAATGTATTAAAACCCCCACTCTCCCAGAGGTGACCTCTAGATGCTACTCAGGCACTGCAGAGAAAACCAGAGGCTGCAGTCAGCCGACTTATCTAATGGCACAGGAATGCTTGCTGGCAGCCCTTGTTCCTCCAAGCATTTTATTAGCTAAGGAAATCTTCCTGGCTCACCACATTCTCTCTCTCTCTCTCTCTCTCTCTCTCTCTCTCTCTCTCTCTCTCTCTCTCTCTCTCTCTCTCTCTCTCTCTCTCTCTCTCTCTCTCTCTCTCTCTCTCTCTCTCTCTCTCTCTCTCCTCTTTTCAACAGCAGAACATACCATCTAATTCCCCCCACAGATGAAGTCACTTTTCAGCCATGGCATACACAGGGCATTTATAAAGCTTTAACCAGAACAACTGACACTAGGCGACAAGCCCAGTCACTGCATCCATGTCCCTTGTGCAAACTATCAACCAGATCAAAAGGGGAAGGATCTCTGTGTGTGTGTGTGTGTGTGTGTGTGTGTGTGTGTGTGTGTGTGTGTGTGTGTGTGTGTGTGTGTGTGTGTGTGTGTGTGTGTGTGTGTGTGTGTGTGTGGAGGGTACACGAGAGGCCAAGAAGTCAAGCTTTCTGTAATGGCGCCAAAAGTGGGCGGGGTCCGGACTGAGCCGTACTCGTCTCGCAGTACTCCTCCGTTGGGGTACTGAGACGTCTGAAAGGGTGCCAACAAGTTCAAGCTACACACGGCGTCTGTTGAATCGTCGACTGAATCGTTCCTTCCGTGCGACAGGGGGATAATGGCAAACAAACAAACACAGTACCCGGAAAGTATTTCTGGACAACGGCGAAAGCTTACTTTATTGAAGATAATGTCACGCAAAAGTTTGACATCCTTCTTGGACGTCCTACATTGTGGTTCTTTGTTCATTGTGTCACGTTCTTCTCTATCCTTGGATTTATTAGCAGGCTACACTGTGTGGGGCTGCTATGAGGTCACGATGTTTACGTAGCTGCCGCTGCTATCGACATCCGGCTCAAACCCTGCCCTACCATAAGGGTTCTGTCGGCGGTGGAAGCACGAGCCGTAACTGAGCTGGGCCAAACCGCACCTTCACTTCTGGGCCAAGGCGTGCTGGGCCGAAGCGCAACCACCGGTGGAGACGCAGCATAACATTTAAAGGACCCTAGCCTGTTTCTGAAATGCCTTTCCCGGCTAAGCCCCCCTCCCTCCTTTACTCTCCAGTCACACTAAGACAAAATGGCTCTGGCAGCTGGTAGTGCTGAGATGAAAATCAAGGCAGAGCAAATTAATGACTAGCCTGTCATGTTGCTCAGGATCTTACCTGTATTGCTTCCCCTTGCCACAAGTGGAGCAAATCCCAGGGCATTTTACAAGATAGCATTCCATTATTTCATGTCCAACCTTGAAATAGCTTTTTGGTAAAAAAAGAACGAAAATAAACCTTGTTTTCCCCCTACCTCATCCTAATTTATATTCAACATTCTCACCATATGGTGTTAACCAGGGATCAGCCTTTGATCTGAGTAGCCAATACACACACATGTTTTCTATTCAGAAATGTAGAACTGTCAGAATAATATATTCTGATTCACATAGACTCGTGAAAAATAAATGTACGGTATCCCTTTTCAGCAAAAAGTGAGCTTGAAGATAATGATGGGTCAAAGGTATAGCTTTAACATCACGGTAAAGTCTTTGATATTAATTGGATTACACTTTGCCCAATGCAAGCTCCATGAAATTGGACTGGAACATTTCCACAACATAGCCTTTAGCAGATGTCCTCATTAGGCCATTATAGGTTTGGGTTTCGTTGGATAGTGAAAGACTTTTAGATGCCATAACTGGCACAACTGTACAATTAGAAAATTTATATTTTACTTCTGTGCTTCAATGTCAGTATGTTTAATCTCAATTAACTTGTACTGATACATTTAATACTAGTATCCTAAAACAAACCAACCAATAGTACCTGGATGGAAATTATATCGAGAATATCTGACCCTATTTATGAGAAATATGTCAAAAAACCAGCTGCCTAAATTATGGTGTTCCTTAATTGCTCAACCCCGTTCACTAGAGACCTATCATACCCTAAGTAATAGGTGTCGACCTGCATGTCATCATTTGGGGAGTGGAGGCTTCATTAAATGTTTAGGCCTTACAATTATCACCCGTGTGTATAAAATATTAAAGGTAATGATATCATTTCATAATATTTTGTGGAGATTTTCTCAATGTGATATAAGTCCTTAGTATCTTCATGGCAGATAATGTTTTTTCTACAGCAATCCAAAAAAGAAAAAAAGCACTTTACAGATTTGACCACTAGGCAGCTCTGGAGTCATATGGTTATGAGCTGCATACGTTTGAAAACGTGGGTGGTGACTTGCTCGCTATATACATAAAAAAAATACTAATATTTTGCAGCAGGCAACATTGTCTTTTTATTAATCAAGGATGGGAGGTCTCTGCTTAGGCTGGTGCTTTCTTTGTATTTTTCATCAATAAATCCTCATAGTTTAATCAACTCAGTAGGTGATATTTTATACGCCATAAAGATTTTGTTGAAGGTTTTCAGTTTACTGAGGTTCTAGACAGGAGAAAGATGTTAATGTCAAAACTGCAGGACGCACCAAACAGATTTCCCTGTGTGAGATTGAGGTGGAGTAAAACTTCGCACAACACTGAGCAGTTATCCCATAGATTATCTGTTTAAACGCAGGGACGATAAGTGCCCCTGTGATCCGTCTCCGCTTGGCATCTGTTTGTTTGAACAGTTGGCACAGACTAGGTCAGAAAAAAAAAAACACAAAAAAGAGGAAAGAAAAAAAAAGGTTCCACCAAGTTCAGTTAGGGTTTGTTTACGGTGGGTGGGCTCGTGGGTAGTGGCAACAAGGTTGCCTTGGGTGGGGGGGATTGGGTATGAAAAATAAAGCCCTGTTCCCAGCTCCGATCAACCCCTGCCCCCCACCTCAATTTTCTTTCACCTCAAGCTCATTAGGGTTACTCTGGCTGGTTGAGTGAAGCCCACGTTAATGAGGAATTGGCCTGTAATTTCACCTCATTTCCTTTCAGTGCTGCTGCAAACAAACGGCACCCCCACCAATCTGCACACTATACTCCGCATTGCACTTGTGCACCATTATTGAATAAAGAGCCTAATAGCAGGGGGAAATCCACTGCTGGGAGGGCTGGTGAGGGGGCTGCTGCATGGGTCAGCGGCTACGGCATCGCTCCAACGCCGGCGTGTTCCATTACGTCTGTTGCGGGGGCCAGATTATCAGAGGCCCCCTGCTGCTGGTCAACTCTGTTGGGGCCAAGGGTTCACTGACTGAACTCTGCTCCGCTCCAAAGCGCCTTCGCCAAGGGGTTAATAACATTTTCCCTGACTGACCCTTCTAAAAGGGTCTTTGTTGTCTTCCATGTGATGTGACAAGATCAGTTAAGGCTGGTGAGTGAATAACAAAATTATTCCTGCAAATGAGAGTTTACCATCATTTTGCAAAGGATTTACTATGAACATTCTAGGTGAAATCCCTTTGAATCAAAGCAGACTACAGAATAGTGCTTTTAGCTACTGGTAATTATGACCTTTTGCACAGAGTGAGATGTTGATTTAAATGTTGCTGCTAATGAGGTTTGCTATCTCCCAGTAAACAGTTTATACATTACAGTTGGATTTTGCATAGTGCTGCAGCCTGAAACAGATTTTAGTCAATGCTTGTGGAGGGAACGCGCGACAGTAACAATGAGAAAAATAAGATCGGGTAGGCCTAACAGGCTGGAAACAAAGAGTAGCTGGGCGCTGCCGTGGGCAATCATAGCGCCGCTGACAAATGAAAGGTTTGAGCAATCAAGTGTGAGCACATTTCCAAGCAGTCCATCTTAAAGGGCTTCTCTGCATTCGTGACACGTGACGAGAGTGGGAGCTTGTCCAAAGAATGCAGTGTAAATATTAAGACTGTTTTAAAACCAAAAGTAAAGTATTGAGGTTCTGTGCAGTGACTCGATGCACATACTCAATTCACATAGAGCCTAGTGTATGTTTGTTAATTATCAAGTTGATTTAATTGTATCACTTAATGCATTTGTATAGAAGAACATCAACAGTGAAATATAAAATAAAACACCAAAATGTCTAAAAACCCTCACGCTTGTCTATGGATGAATGTCATATGCCTTATATGAATGTATGTCTAATAAAATACACATCAGTGAATTGTGAAAAATACATAAACAAAGGCTTTTCTCTTATTGGCCTTAAAAAAAAAGGGATTTCCAAATGTTGAGAATTCTTCCACGCTTCATTTCAGCCTCAAATGTGTGAAAATTCCAAGTCATTCCCATGGAAAAGAGTAACATCCTTTGTAAAATGTCAAATCCCTTACAGTACTTGGAGGCGGTTTTAAGAGCATTAGTATGCTTCCCACATGTTTGCAGCGTTAGCAGTCACCAGGGGCATACCCCAACATATCACAAAGCTTACCATTATGACTTACCCATAATTCAACAGCCTACTTAAGCTACTATTAAAGAAAACAGAACCTCACAAGACTGTCCATTTAATACTATAAGGCATAAATCGGCTAAGTATTAATTAAATATTTGTTTGCTTCAAATCAGTAGCCTGCTGTTGCAATATTACCATACAATTGACTTAATGACCAAGGCCTCATCATTTGAATGAGTGCCTATTGTCTTCTCTTGCTTTGGGTTGTCTGTTTGTTTTAGCAACGATAAAGGAGGTAGTTAAATGGGGTTTCATCTTGTGTGTTTAAGCGTTTGTGCTCACCTTTCTTAGAAAAGAAGTTGGTCAGAACCTGACTTCCTTCTTTTTGTCTTCTCTCCCTGTCTTTCTTCACCTTTCTCTTCTGAGAGCCTGACTTCAATTTCTTTAACTGTGGCTGTGAGTGATATATTGCCGCATCTCCATCCAGTTAAAAAAGACTCAGCGTTAGCAAGGTGCGATTCGCGTTGAAATCAGCGGTGTGAACTGAACCATTTGACGCTTTTTGCAAGGGGTGTTCACAGAGTAGTCACAGCAGTCTTTACGTTTAACAATGATATACCAATTGATTAAACTAATATGCTAAGCTTTTATTCAGATCATTATTCATCATGACATTTAATAATGTTATTAAACTATTTCAACAACAATCAAAAAAAACAAATAATAATGATCAAAACTTCCCTTGGGGCCCCCTCTACCTTAGGCCCCCCAAGCCTGTCCACCTTACACCCCCAGTCCGTCCTTTTTATCGCTCTCCATAACTTTCATATAATGTGAATGATTTTTGAACAAGAATAATGGGGCGTTCCAGGCAACCCGTAACCCGTGTTTTCACAACCTTCTACCCGTGAAAATGCCCTGGAACGGCAGACAAACCCGCAACTCACAACCCGTGAACTCGTACCAGACCGATTCACTCCCAGTTCCAGCTCGTAACTTACAGGCTAAATAGTGTCCCTGGAACGTAGCATGAGGTGTAGAGAAATGCTTGTCTTTATTTGAAGCACAATTATATATAAAAATAAAAATCAAGTGTTTCAAGTTTTTCACTGAGCTGAAATGGAACATTTCAAGCTAAAGAATTAAGCAAAATAAAACATTTCAAAATAAAAGGGCTTGTGCGGGTAATTCAGTCTCTCTGAATAACTACTCTCAGTAGTAGGGCAGGTTGGAACAGTAGGCTTTTTTTGAATGAAAAAACATTCTATGTTTTTACCTCGCTTAATTTCACCCTCTTTTGTCGCGTTAATTTTCTTTATCCGTTTCTGTTACTCTGACGCTTAGGTCGTTCGCAATTAAAAAAAAAAAACACAAGCAGTAAACAGGACAGGAGCCAATCAGAGGCAAAGAACCGACCGAGCTCTTTCTCTTATTGGTTTAGACCAAGATATGATCCTACCATGAGTAGGGATGGGGATCATTAATATTTATTGATATCGATACCATTTTTGATACTCCTTAACGATCTGAGTCTTTATCGATACCACTCTCGATACTTTTCTATTAATTGGTGGAAATACAAAGCGTTTTTAGTGATGAGGAAAACATTTAGGAAATAAATAGTTGCATTTTAAATTAAATATGCAATTCTTAATAAATATTGACATCAGTAGTTTTTGTTCTAAAAACTAAAATGATTAGAGCACTATTCAACTGTATTAGTAATACAGAAACATGAGTAATACAGTATTACTCATGTTTCTCACCAAAAACATGAGTCGCATGTGCGACCAAATTGGTCGCACATGCGACCAATGTATGGCCATTCATACCTCCAAGAGATTTGCTATAGCCAATTCAATGAGCAGGCAGCCCACTCCTGAAGCGGGTAAATGAGACCTTTGATACTTGCTGTTCAAAAGGGCACAGAAGCCTAGCGGCAGAAGGCAGCTCTTTGCTGGTACAGGCGGCACAAATACTCTATTTGGCAAAAAACTATTTTCTCACGTTTCATGTATTCCTATACCTTTTATCGTAAAAAAAAAAAAGAAGGAAATCAGTGAGTACAGCTTGAGGAGAAAATACTTGTTTCAAGTCTCAACTAGCTGCAACTCTCTGTGTGTGTGTGTGTGTGTGTGTGTGTGTGTGTGTGTGTGTGTGTGTGTGTGTGTGTGTGTGTGTGTGTGTGTGTGTGTGTGTGTGTGTGTGTGTGTGTGTGTGTGTGCGCGCGCGCGGTAGGGGCCACTGGCATGGAGCTAGAGTATTTTGCCAGAGGGGCAAAATCAGAGCCAGAAGGGTGTGACCCCCAAGCCCTGCAAGTAGGAGCCAAGGCATTCTGGGCAGTGTTTCAACAGCAATAAACATCTCCAGCATTTCAGAGATGACATTTGGAGGTATCAGCATGCTAAAGGCAGGTCTGCAGGCCCTAAGAGCACCTACTGCTATGTCTTAGGATTGGTGGTAGGGAGCTGTTCACTAAATACCATACATTTCCAGCCCTCACCATTGTCCTGATCCTAGACCATCTTCCCCATCCATACATGGCTAAGTATGTAACCAATTTTTTTTTTATTTTAATTGTCCGATGGCATGCTATTTTATGGATGCTTTAATATAGATATTAGTGGGCTCCTAACACAGGATTTGAAGACGTTCCCGAAATTCAGCCGTGGTGCAGAATTACAGCCACCACGAGCCAGTCGCACATTGGAGCTCTATTATCTAAATAATATCATATTATACATCGATATCTATATCATATAATAGGGCTGGGCGATATGGGCCAAAATTAATATCTCGATATTTTTTTACTATATCTCGATACACGATATGTATCTCGATATATTTGGAATCTCCTCTAGAGCACATCATAAATGCTCGATTCAACCATGTCTGGCATAATGTTACGTCAGTAATAATTCTAGTATTCCTGAAATATAAGTCTGCAGATTACATGAAACAACACATTGTTTAAACTCATTAGTGCTTTGTATTGGAACAATTTAGAACTTGCACATCAGAAAAGGAAAATCACAGCAAGTTAGATTTACCAACACAGCATTTATTCAAACCGTTAATTATTTATTAACTGTTTGCATAATAATTATTATATATACACTGCCAGACGACGGATCCAATGCTATTCTTTTTCAAAACCGAATCCTCAGTTTCCATCCTTTTTTCTCTCTCTCGTTGTTCTCACTCACCGGTCGGAGGTACACACACCTACAGCAGCGCGCCGTCCAGACTACGTCACACACGCGCGTCCATGAGAATCTCGCGGACTCGCAACGGGGGGAGTGAGTGTGTTTGTGCCATTGCATGTCTTTACCTTTTGTGGAAGAGGGAGAGACGTCGGAGGCGCACAGAGCTTTTGGCCGTGATATTATACAATTATATTATATACTATTATTTATAGAGCTCCGGGAGTCGCAAACGGCAACAATCACTTTCTCCTCCATGCTGCAGTTCACCCCGGACTGCACTGCACTGAGTTTGACGGTTGAACGCTGATTGGCTGTTTACGTTACACATGTCACTCAGTGACCACGCTGTTGAATGCTGATTGGCTGTCATCACGAGAAATTTAAATACATTTCAACTTTGTCGCGCCACAAATCCTCGTGAACGCGCTCGCCTGTGCACAGCGAAAGTGTGGCGCGACAAATCAAAACTTGTTGCCGGTTTTCCCTCGCGAAGAATTCGCCCGATACGCGTCTACGTTCACCTTATATGGGATTTTGTCGCCCCGTCGCGTTTGGTGTAAACGCACAATGAGTATGCCGGCGGCGGCAAAAAGAAACAGATTACGTGCCAATTTGTATTCGATGTTCCCGACAGGGGCATTTTATACATCCCCTGGAGAACATCTCGCGATACATCGCATATATTCGATATATTGCCCAGCCCTATCATATAATATATATTATCAGGGCCAAAAGCTGTGTGCACCTCCAGACGATATTATGCACTGCGTTGGGTTCGCCGACATCTCTGGTTCTTACACATCCACATCAATCTGAAGTAGACTAAACCACGACATGGGGGAGAAAGGGATTGTTGCCCGCGATTGTTGACCGCGATTGTCTCCGATTGCCGAGGGACTACTGCCACGGCAGCGGGGAGCTCTTAGGGCAGCGCCAAGGCGGTGGTCCCTTGGCAGCGGGCAGTGGGGCTGAAGTCGGAGACGATCGCGGGCAACAATCCCTTTCTCCTCCATGTCGCGGTTCATGTACTTCAGGGAGTCAAAGCCAAATTTCCTTTCCCCCAATTGCTTCTCAACCATGGCTGAGATAACCCCCACTACGAGTCTTGTTGTGGAAATACCAGAGACGAGGATTCAACGTGTTATGCACCAACAGCAGAATGGTTATCCAAATAACCAAGAAGTGTACAACACCACAGTCCTGGAGCTCTATTTCTAACTAGTATCATATAATACATAGATATCTATATCATATCATACATATTATCATGGCCAAAAGCTGTGTGCGCCACCAGACGACATTATGAATCACAATCGACTGCGTCGGGTTCTCCGACATCTCTGTAATCACACACACATGTGGCGCTTCCACGGTCGCAGCTCATTGTCTCATTGGCGGGCCAAATTCTCTGGGCTGGCAAGGCAGAGGAAGGGGAGTTGGCCTCTCCCCTTATGACGACATATGGGGAAAATTCCAAAACAGCGCGTCTGAGCTTCGTTATTTCAAAGGCGGTGCAGAATTTCTAGCTACTTGGGGAGCACAGGTAGGCTAGGGGAACTCATATTAATGTTAGAAAAAAAAAAAGAAAATGACATTTTCATGCCATGGGATCTTTAAACTCTAGTCACCATAGTTGACTGACTGACAAACATTTCCATATCTTATTTAGAGGAAAGACACTATTCAAAAATCATTATTTGCTAGTCCATATATACACACCACAATATAATGTTGGATATTATGCAGGATATTTTTTAGTTACATATTTTCTGTGCAGAATTAAACAAATGTATAGTTAAAAACAGATGCATAATTGCATTGAAGGAATTATTTTTTACATTAAAATCTGCTATGGAAATGGTCAGTATTGCCCTATTGTCCTTATCCATTTCATTGGTTGTCGCTGGGCTAGGCGCAGACAATTATATGGAGCCTGTTCATTTACTTCCACAAGAGCAAAAGGAGTAGGTGGGGAAGCAGCTGTTTAGCATTCTAAGGGAGAAGTGCACACACACACACACACACACTTCTGTATGAGACTTGTCATGCAGAGTGGAGTGGGAGACTGCTCAACATCAGCGCTAATCAGCCCCGTTCTGCTGTGTCTGGCGGGCCTCTGCTTATTGTTTCTTCTCCCCCCCCGCACTGTGCCTGGAGTCGCCTTGATTTCCTCATTTGGTTTTCATTGGTTCAGTTGTGCCCCGCTCAGGAGAAGACCATTTGCTGCGGTCTCTGGGGGAAGAGGACGAGCATACAGGGAAGTGCAGCCTGTCGCAATGAGCAATTGGTCTTCTGCAATATGAAAGCCAGCCCGGTGGGTTGTTAAAGAGGGCATATGGGCATTAGGAAGATGGACGGGGATAACACCACATCTTGTTGGTCAGTGGACTGTGCTGAATGCCAGGGTAGGTAGTCAGACTGGTAGTGGCCTCTCAGGAAATAAAGCACATTCAGTTCCCGATGTAATTAAAGGCGATGTGTGTACATCATCGAAAACAGCTTTCTATCGCACCGCTTCCCACCACTACACCCCCATGCAGACCTTCAACATATGAAAGCAGAGAGTTCCACCACACAGGCTTCAAAGTGAGGGAAGGAGGAGGAGGGGTGTGTGTGTCGGGGGTGTTGTGCACACTCCAGCAGCCCTACTGGGTTTTTACAGCTCTGGAGGCCATAAACCAATCGGGGGCTGACGCCTGCAGGGCTGAGCACCAACACACCCTCCCTACCCTCCCCCTTCAGAACACTCACTATTCTCCCCCATAACCTCCCCCACACAGCCAAGAGTAGAGCAGAAAGATCAAAAAAACCTGAGCATGTACACGGAGAGTGGGTAGGGACAGAGGTCTTAGAGGTGATGTGGGTGACACAGGCAGTGTGAGGGGGATGGGAGAGGGAATTGGAAGGGGGAAGGTGCTGTGGTGTTTTGCTGGTGGTGGATGGTTCTAGAATGAGGGGAGATGGAAACGTGCAGAGAATTGGTGTCAGTGTAGCCACACACAGGGAGCCACAAATCACTACTGCATCACCGCCACACATTTTCACATGGGAAACTTGAACACCTCCTGATTCTTGAGCTTAAGTAGGGCCATAAACCGGGGCTGTAATCCTGCAACCCAACTCTGGAATGTGGAAAAGTGACATGCTAAAATAATGGATTCAATAATTGCATTTATTTCTGAATATATTTATATAACAATTATGTAAAAGGATAAATATGACCAGGTGGGTGGTTATCAAAGAAATAAGAGATTTTACCTTACACAATTTGTTGTGCTCCTGTAAACACAAATGGTCCTATATAAAACATACATGAGTCTCAGTAATGCCTGGAACAGATTCAGCCAAGCGCCATAGTTAACAGGAGTTTCATATGGAGTGAGAACCTCCCCTCCCCCTTACGACTCCAGTTAATAGAAAAGACCTGGCACCGCAAAAGCATTCTAAACATAGTCGCATATGCACAAAAACTTTTTGTTATTTGAATTTGTTTTAACAAAGATAGATTTTGTTCATAAAACATTGAGTAACTGTTTCACAAATGTACCATGCATGTTTAAGATAGTAGCACCCTAGCAGTTGGCCAGAAGATGATATAATTTCTTTATTTTGGTTAAATGCTTGTTGCTTGAATGCTTGTTGTGAGTTAAAAGGTTATTTTAGCAAAAAAAAAAACTTGGCTAGCTGATGCGAGTTAAGCAGCATTGGTGTAGAACACTGATGAGAATCTAGCAGTGTTGGTATCGGAAAATAATACACACCTATCAACACTAAAATTTTCACTGGCCATGGTATAAATAATGGATAATAATCCATAAGGAAGTGTGAGGATATACCATGGCCATATGTGAATCATTAAAATATTAGGGTGGTGATTAAATTCTGTCTGAAAATTGAAACTTTAGCTCACACAATTTAATCCCTGTGCCAGTAGACCAGAAGATCTCAGAACTACTAGCCCTTAATCGGTTAACAGGGTTGTTTTAGCTCATAGAACACTGGCCAGCTGGCGTGAGGTTTAGGAAATGTTGCAAACTATTTTAAAGAGGCGGGCTGTGCTGTAATGTCACGACTACGTCATAGCCCTGTGGTTATAGAAAGTTTTTCAACACCCATCCAGCTTATCAAAATCCAGTTTTCACACAGGTCAATGTGCAGTGCAAAATACTAAATAACAAAAATTACAGCCTACTGAAGTGTTTTATTAACTTGATTATATATTAGCATTTCTAACACCAGCATGCCAGATAATCGTTGATGACTCTTAGGAAAGTTGACAGCCATCTCATCAGCGACCATATCAACAGCAAGCAACTGTAAGAAACCGTCTGGTACTGAAATTGTTTAGTGTGCTTAGTGGCGATAACCTTGCTTACATTTTCCGTACTCACATGAACCCTTCTGCAACGCAGCTGTTAAGTCTGTCTGCCAACTTTTCATTTAAAGGTTTTACCAGATGTTATATTGTGTTTTTGTTTGTTAAGATGAGTCTGTGAAATTCTGACAATTATACTAGAGTTATACTATATACTATACTATAGTTGATGTCTACAGTCGTAATTTGCCATCAAATTACAGCTTTGACCAGCTGTTTTTACATCCAATGTACCAAAAGTCAGTTTCAGTTCAATGGTTTGAGCAAACATTGACTTAATTAATAGCATCAGTTAAATATAAAACATTTTACACCTCATTTTGGGTAAAAACATTATTTTCCCTCTATTAATTCGAAGTATCAAAATGGCACAATAGTGAAATATCTAAGCCAACTGGTTTAAATAGCAGTGTTTCCCCTACATGCACCTAGCAGCTGCTGAAATATGACCGCCACTGCTGAATTATTATTTTTTTTTAACAAGAGGAGAGGACAGCTTTAGCTTATCTCTTTAAAATACGAATGTTGTATTATTTTGCGCTACGCAAAATAAAGCATATAAAAGGAGAGGAGACCTCCGTCTTATCTCTTTAAAAAACGAATGTTATATTATTTTGTGCTACCGACGCTTCATATCGAGGTCAATTCACACACCTGTGAGTAAAGCAAAGCTATAAACGGAGAGGAACTTCTGCAAAGTTGGAAATAAATTGGCAGATTCAGAGTTTGCGGTTCAATAGATCAGTGAAATATCGTTGCGACACAATTGACACCTCTAGCTAAATGTAGTAACCTAGAGAACCAGCTACAACATTGTTTTCATCCAAACGAGCCGTCTTTAGCGAACTGTGAAATAAATTGGCTTCTATGAGCTGTCGGCTTTCAGCCGCGAGTTTAGGGACCATCTGCAAAGCGCAAAACTGAAAAGAACCACAATTGAAAACTTCAATAGCGTCGCCATTATTGACTCTAGAGCCCCACAATTTCTTCCATGGAGGTATGGTCTCTTTATGGTCCTCCTACAACCTTTAGTTATGAAAAAATATATCTCTTCTTATTTTTGAGGATTTTCTATCCAGCAACAACTTCAATAGGGTCATCATTATTGACTAGAGCCCCAAAACTCGTTCCATAGAGGCATGGCCTCTTTATCGTCCTACTACAACCTTCAATTTTGAAAAATATATCTCTACTTATTTTTAAGGAATTTATTTTTAGCAAAAATGTCGATATACATTGTTTTTAAGCAACAATTTCAGTAGTGTTGCCATTATCGACTCTGGAGTCCCAAAACTTGTTCAATAGAGGCATGGCCACTTTATGGTCCTACTACAACCTTTGTGATGGGGAGAGGGGAGGGAGTGGAAAGATGCATTGATTGGAGGCACAGACCTTTTCGGTTGTTTTAGTATTTGTGTCTATCTATATATTTTTTTAAATAAATGTAAACAATTGTTTTCAAGAATATACTTGTATTATGTTCAATCTCTCCAAATTTCCCCTGCTCATTATTGGGCACAAATGTACTGTATGTACACCCTTCTGATGCTGGCAGACACATAGAAACCTCTCTGCAGGGTGCGCTTTGCGAGCACAAAAAATAAACGTTTCACCTCCGCTGCCTCAACTCCATCCTAGGGGAAACACTGAATAGACAGATATTTACAGCTTCATGTAAACCCTGTCTCGTTGTTTGATTGCAAAATAAGTGTTTGGATTTAATGGCAGCATGGAAACATCGCCCGGCACAAGAGCACTACTGTAAACGCTGTAAGCAGTGTGATCGTTATGCTTTTTGAATAACAAACTTTGCAATTCATTGAAGTTAAGGACAAGCAACACGCCTGTCACAGGGATAGTTGTGCCAGACTGGGTGAGCCGTGTCACGTTTAAGTTCACGGGGTTTGAAAGAAAGGGCATTGTGTCACCAACAGAACAGGCCTTGTCCATCTAACCCCCTGTCACTCCGCCTATCCTTACCCTCCCTCTGGTCCCCCAACCCCCTGCTAGCATCCTAGCCCCTGTGTTGCCATCTCTTAGCCTTGCTTGTCGAGGGATGGAGGATGAGTGGCTTGCTGTCAGGGAACGGAGAGGAGCAGCCGTGTAGAAAAGGACCGGTCTAAATCAGACACTGCCTGAGGCAGGGAACAAAATCAAAGAGGGGAAGGAGAAAAAAACCAACAACAGCAAAAAGGCCACACCAATAGCAAGGATGGTGCACTTTGGGAATGCCAATGAGGCAAGGGCCTTTTTTCTATTCACTTCCTGTGAACCGCCAAGTGCTGCCGTGGATGTGTGGGCGGTTTGTGCTCTGTACGCCTACCGGGCGATTGAATGCAAGCTGCTTTGTAGATTAGCAGTGTGCATCATTTCACATTCATGGTGGAAAACAAGGGCGCTGACTCAAGGCCTAGGAAAACAAAATGGTAGCGTGGTGGTAATGGTAGCGATACATCCTATTTCTATCGAATTTTTCGGTCAAAGGTAGGAATGGCCAGAGCGTCTATCAACTTTCAATTGGACTGTGCTACAGAAGGAACTGCCAGAAGGAAAAGCCGTCCTACTCTGTATCCTGAGTGACAAAGTGCTGCTATCTGGGTGCAACAAGCTCCTGTCTGTGTATGCCTAAGGAAAACAGACATAGGGCCACCTAAGAAATTACTGCCAGATACTACTAGAGCATGCTGCATGCATTCTGTGTAAATGAGGGCTCCACACCATTCCCAGAGGCAGCTAAGCATATTCACATTCAACAGTGGAAATGCTTCATTAAGAAAGACTGAGAAATAGCAATTCATTCACAGAGTTTGTTGTAGCCTACCTTATGGCTTCATTTAGAATACAGAGTACCTCATTTATCAATACAAAAATACCATGAAAAAAAACTAAATAAAAAGTTATTTGGTCAGAGCTGTTTTAACTTATGCTCCAAGAGTGGCCCAGATGGTGTGCTCTGGTATCTGTAGCAGGAATGGCTCAGAAGTGTAAACAGCACATGGGGTGAGATCACTTACCGTCTTCAGTTTCCTGCCACACAATGCCTTCCAGATTAACACTGGTACCTGGCTCGCATGGGCCCAGGCACTCGGGCTCTGTGGCCAGCGCCACGTCAGACGTGTTCACTGCCACAGAGCGCGTGCGGACCATTATTTGCTCACACGGCGAGGATATCTCGCTGTTACCCACTGCGGGTAGGAGATGAAGTGGGGGAGGGGCTGGCGTGGACACCGGAGACTCCATCTGTAGAGCAGAGAGCAGAGGGGGAAAGACAAGAGACACTTCAGAAACCACTAGATAAACAGAGCAGCAGAGCAGATGTCGGCAGATACAGAGGAAGCGGATGCCGCGGGTATAGGAAGTGACTACATTTTCTGTCGAGCTGCATGAGATACAGTGTGGAATTCCGCCGGCCATTAAGGGTAAACCGATGCGGCTCGGTCAGCATAGTGCTGCAGCGGCTGCCATGTAGATAACTCTTTCTTTAACCTTCCACAGAGGGATGTGATGCAGAAGGTTGGGGTCAACCGGTCTCGGCAAGCTCTGCGGTTTATTCAAACCCGCCCCCCCCACCTCTTCTCTTTGCTCTCCCAAAGCCTTGGCTGATAAACCCGTTATTAAGGGCGTATTCACACCAGGAAAGTCCTTTAGTTGGCTCTCTTTCCGGTCCGGACCAAAATACAATGTTTATTATTTGGTTTGGTGCGGTTCTTTTTCACATTGCAATTTTCGCAACAGTCCCTGAATATGACAACAAACCCACATGTGTGCAAAGAACGTTCAATCATTGGACAAAAAGGTCTGGGGGGGGGAAGCGCCGGTGAAAGTAATCAATCATGGATATCCAGCGTGATACACATTGATCTGCAGACCAGTCGGATTCCTTCTCCCTAATCCAGATGCAGAATGTGTAAATGCGTCTGCATTTTTATGTGTGTTCTCCACCTCCAGCATACTTTTTACGTGCTTTTGTCGGACAGTCGTGTGAAAATTAGTCGTGGCACAACGTGGCGCAAAGAGGAGAGGGCGCCACAACAAGCTACATTGTAAACAAGGTAGTGCACGGTCAGTATTGACTGTCTAGTTGTACTAATTTATTCTAGAACAGTTGTCCTCAACCTTTGACTTTAGGTGTACCACTAAATTGTCATCAAGTTTTTATAAATAGGCATGTGGTGTCGGAGCAAATAGTGGGTTTTACTTTTTTCATCAAGTGAGTCTTGAACCCGAATTGGGATTTGAATGCCTACCTAACAAACGAAAAATACAAAGAATCTGGTTCATCACATGTCAGGTTGATGGTGGTATTGTGATTACGGGTGCAACAGATCACAAAACTCATGGTTCGGATTACGTCACGGGTCGGATAATTTTCGGATCACCAACAACAAAAAATACAAATGTGACTTTAAATAAATTCTTCAAATGTCTAAAAACAAAATAAGTGAACAATTAGGTAATAATCCTGCTTCCTTTAAGCAAGCTAAATATAAAAAAAAAACGTAACACAAGATGTCTTTCCAAAGTATAATTTAAAATCTTAAATTATTTTAAAACAAAATAAAGTGCAGTCCGAGACATTATTCCTTCTTTTTAACATGGATAGTAAATAAAAAACCTGTGTCCAAAGGAAGCACAGCAGACCTTGATATACAACTTTAAATTTAGGATGTCTGCATTGCCTGGGGAGAGTTTAGACTAGTCTACACTCGCCCCAGGCAATGCAGACATCCTCATCTTTTTTTTTTGTAGTATCGAAGCGAAATAAATTTTCTGTCGTGTTTTATTTAGCATTTTGTAAATCCATTGATTTCTGTTGGAAGACTCATTGCTCGTTGACCAGAAACGAAAAGGGGGGCTGGTTGTAGTCTTTTCGCTCGGTTCTAGCCCTACTGTTGATACGGAGAACCGAGCGAAAAGACTACAACCAAACATAAACCGCCCCCATTGTGTTTCGGTATTAGTTTCAATGGGATTTACAAAATGCCAAATAAAGCACGACAGAAACTGTATTTCGCTACAATACTTGATTAGGAACATCGACGAACACCACTAACCACTCGGTGAGTTGCACATTTCTGCAAACGATAATTTAGGGTTGTTTTAAGGACAGGTTTGTGAATGCCCGTTTCCAATTCTAAAGCAGGCAGGGGCGATTCGAAATGAGCAAAATACCTGAGACAGGACCAATACTTAACATTTCGGTGTCAACCACTATATTTCATCCTAGACTAACCAGAAAGGGGGCTCAATGTGCTAAATACCGGAATTGCCCTTTAAACATGCGCCTATCACGTGAACGCACAAAAAAATGTTTTGTTGCATAATCAGCCGATACGCGGATCACTTGCATCCCGAAACCGTTAGGGTTGATCCGTGTGGATCAAAGGTAACTCGTTTGCACTACTAATTCTGATGATATTGGACTCAGAGACAACGTTGTAGTAGACCTTGAAAGCAAATAGACAATGCTCCATATAGGCAGATAAATCAAAAATCAATGATGAAATCCAAGAGATCAGTAGTTAATTACAGTGGGGCAAAAAAGTATTTAGTCAGCCACCAATTGTGCAAGTTCTCCCACTTAAAAAGAGAGGCCTGTCATTTTTTTTTTTTCCCCCATAGGTATACCTCAGCTATGAGAGACAAAATGAAAAAATAAATCCAGAAAAACACATTGTCTGATTTTTTTAAGAATTTATTTGCAAATTATGGTGGAAAATAAGTATTTGGTCACCTACAAACCAGCAAGATCTCTGGCTGTCACAGACCTGTAACTTCTTCTTTAAGAGGCTCCTCTGTCCTCCACTCGTTACCTGTATTAATGGCACCTGTTTGAACGCCTTATCAGTATAAAAGACACCTGTCCACAACCTCAAACAGTCACACTCCAAACTCCACTATGGCCAAGACCATAGAGCTGTCAAAGGACACCAGAAACACAATTGTAGACCTGCATCAGGCTGGGAAGTCTGAATCTGCAATAGGTAAGCAGCTTGGTGTGAAGAAATCAACTGTGGGAGCAATTATTAGGAAATGGAAGACATACAAGACCACTGATAATCTCCCTCGATCTGGGGCTCCACGCAAGATCTCACCCCGTGGGGTCAAAATGATCACAAGAACGGTGAACAAAAATCCCAGAACCACACGGGGGGACCTAGTGTATGACCTCCAGAGAGCTGGGACCAAAGTAACAAAGGCTACCATCACTAACACACTACGCCGCCAGGGACTCAAATCCTGCAGTGCCAGACGTGTCCCCCTGCTAAAGCCAGTGCATGTCCGGGCCAGTTTGAAGTTTGCTAGAGAGCATTTGGATGATCCAGAACAGGATTGGGAGAAGGTCATATGGTCAGATGAAACCAAAATAGAACTTTTTGGTAAAAACTCAACTCGTCGTGTTTGGAGGAGAAAGAATGCTGTGTTGCATCCAAAGAACACCATACCTACAGTGAAGCATGGGGGTGGAAACATCATGCTTTGGGGCTGTTTTTCTGCCAAGGGACCAGGACGTCTGATCCGTGTGAGGGAAAGAATGAATGGGGCCGTGTAACGTGAGATTTTGAGTGAAAACCTCCTTCGATCAGCAAGGGCACTGAAGATGCGTGGCTGGGTCTTTCAGCATGACAATGACCCCAAACACACCGCCCGGGCAACGAAGGAGTGGCTTCGTAAGAAGCATTTCAAGGTCCTGGAGTGGCCTAGCCAGTCTCCAGATCTCAACCCCATAGAAAATCTTTGGAGGGAGTTGAAAGTCCGTGTTGCCCAGCGAAGGTCCAAAAACATCAATGCTCTAGAGGAGATCTGCATGGAGGAATGGGCCAAAATACCAGCAGCAGTGTGTAAAAACCTTGTAAAGACTTTCAGAAAACGTTTGACCTCTGTCATTGCCAACAAAGGCCATGTAACAAAGTATTGAGATGACCTTTTGTTATTGACCAAATACTTATTTTCCGCCATAATTTGCAAATAAATTATTAAAAAAATCAGACAATGTGATTTTCTGGATTTATTTTTCATTTTGTCTCTCATAGCTGAGGTATACCTATGAAAAAAAAAATTACAGGCCTCTCTCACTTTTATACTGATAAGGCGTTCAAACAGGTGCCATTAATACAGGTAACGAGTGGAGGACAGAGGAGCCTCTTAAAGAAGAAGTTACAGGTCTGTGACAGCCAGAGATCTTGCTGGTTTGTAGGTGACCAAATACTTATTTTCCACCATAATTTGCAAATAAATTCTTAAAAAAAATCAGACAATGTGTTTTTCTGGATTTATTTTTTCATTTTGTCTCTCATAGCTGAGGTATACCTATGAAAAAAAAAAAAAAAAATTACAGGCCTCTCTTCTTTTTAAGTGGGAGAACTTGCACAATTGGTGGCTGACTAAACACTTTTTTGCCCCGTGTATTGATAAATAATGTCTACAAAAAAATGGGCAGTGTATTATATTTCAATTTGTAACAACATTTCACAGTTGAAAACGATGATCTGCAGAACTGGTAATGCTGCTTTAACAAAATCATCATTACCCACGACAATGCATTTCACCACCATTGAGGCGCGGTGAGCATATTATGACAATGAGGGTATCCAGTAGTAGTACCACTGCTGAGGGTATCCTCAACAGCTGCTTATGAGGTACAGTGAACATTTTTATATCTTCCACCCTTCAAATGGGCATATTTCATGGTTAACTAAAGAATGCCTACTGCTCTTGATCCTATGTCGATGAACAAATTAAAGTGGCAGTGGCAGGAGCTGCAGTGAGCCGGGCCTAATGACATTGTGACCGTTCTTTCACCTTCTGATGCATGATGTGGACAACCTGCAGGCGGGGCTCAGTCAATGGGACAGCGCAGGTAATCACCTGGGCTGTCAAAACTGCTGCGATGCCGCTGGCCACCGACACTTCCAACGTGACAAGAGGCTGGCGAAAATTGCGAACAACTGCATGCAAGGGTTTCCTTTACTTGTCAAACATTTTGTGCTTCTATGCGTGTGCAAGAGTGCGTGGACAACTATGAAACATTGAAACCAATCATTCAAAACCCCAAAAAACTATATGCCAAAGCATGAACTCGTATAGCAAGATCTTATTTTTTATTATTATTATTCCAAAAAAGATTTTTTAAAGGGTCACATGATGTGAGGCCTGGCAATTCAAAAGTCAGACACAAGAAGCAAATTGTTTTGACTTTTGGGATATGGGGAGGAGGTAGGTTAAAAGTCACCCAAGTGTTGAGTTCAACTATTCCCAGGAGTCATCAACTCTGGCCTCTGGGGGAGGGGTATTGTAACATCAACTCTCCAAAGACTAAACATTAAGCTTTGGACACACGCTGGGTCCTAAACAGCCACAGCCACTTCCAGCAAACACATGCTCATATTGATGATCAATGATTTGGAGCGTCAATGTTCTTTGTAAGGAATTTCTCAATTTCTCTAAGATCAAACTAGTAACCACAATAATTACTAGGGGCCAAGCACAAAATAGTAGGGAACCAATTGTAATCGTTAGTTTTATTATTATTCTGCCAGATTGACATACACAACAAAAACTGCTGTGTCGCTTTATATGAAACTTTCTACAGCTGTAAAGGCTGACAAAATATTAATGACAAGAAGAGAAGAACAATTTACACTGATTGGGCGATAGGGGGGGCATGAAAATTTGCTTAGACATGAAACTTTGCACGCATGTGCATATTCCCATGGCAAACAAATTACCCATGAACTTATGACTTCAGCCTGGATACATTTTCAGTTAAATCGGTTAAAAACACTCAATTCTGTAAGGATCCTAGTTTTTTTTTACTTAAAACAAAATCCTTTAGCACATATATTTTAAGAACCAATTTCTTCAATCTGACAATAAGGGAAGTCTTTAAATAAAAAAAATAAAGCCCTTAGGAGCTATTATCTTCTAAAAAGAGTGTGTTTTAAAACACGTAAAAACGTATGCTTAACAAGATGGACTACTATGATCATGAGTCCAAATCAAAAGTTATTCAGGATGAAATTCTGAACAAGATGATATCCAACAATTTTCAATTAGGACATGGCATCAAAATGGGGTGGCCTTTGACTAAGATTACCAGTTCATAGGCCGAATGTTTGATTTCAGCGAGACCAACTTGGTGACTGTTCAAGTAAGACAAACTCAATTTGCAAAACAACATGGCCAGAGGCTATAAATGGCCCAAATTTTACTTAACAGCAATAGGCGGGGTAAACTTAACCAAATCTAGATCAAACTTGGTGGAGTAAAAGGCACATGGGTCAATGAAGTTCTCCAAAATGTATCCAGATCGGAGCCATAGGGTCTGCCATAAAACAATTCTGAAAATGCACATTTTGGAAGGTTATATGGGTTTAAGGGTTTCCTTCAAGCCAATATGTACTGTTCATTGTTTTCTTAAACCAATGGTAAGCTAGCCTGGCTCCGCCCGCCTAAGTACTTCCGCTCAATTTGAATTTCCCTTCAGTACTAGGTCTGGACCTGCTGTATGTAATTTGGTTTTCTGCGCTACCACAGCGTGCGCCCAATCAGCGAACAGAGGGCGTGTCTGAGAACAATGACGATAAAGTCGTGCGCCGAAAGCGGCGTGTTGTCAACGATTAGACCCAGCTTCGAAAGTTGACTGCATACATCATCTCTGGCCTTACTATAAAATATTGATTTACAATGTGCAATTTTTCCCCGAAAATTAAATTCGACGAACAAAACCTGCAGCTGTCGTTGACGGACATTTTCGTGCAGACGCGCAAGGAGTTTGGTTTGTGTACAACCTGCGCGTGATTCCCGGCGCATGACATACGTCACAACCAAACGTTAGCGATTGGTTATGGCAGATCCAGAGTGGCACTGGGCAGATCCAATCATTTTAAACTTCAACAGACACCCGCCTTCAAGTGAGTTAACGTTTGTCAATTGATTAGGTCCAGACTCTCTGTACAAATGAAATGAAATGAAGTACGAGAGTCTGGTAGAACCAGGCTAATGGTAAGCATTTGTAGCATATAAAGCAGGAAGAATATTAAAAAGGATAAATTCCTAACCATACAGTAGGGGATGTCCGATAACATTTTTTCACTTCCGATACCGATACTGCAGCTCTGGCAAATTGCCGATAACGATATCAGTCTGATACGGTACTTTGTTTTACCCTTGAACAAATAATTATAAAATATATGAAAGCACTTGCTCATGATGGCCAATTACCACCCTAAAAACATCTCACTCAAATGAAAAAGCGTTGAAACTAGGGCCCGACCGATATTGATTTTTGAGTGCCGATGCCGATTATTTTCAGAGAAAAATTACGATTACGATTTAATCGGCCGATTAAAAAACAAAACAAAAAAAAGCATATAAAACGTAGTTTTTGATACCTTAAATATACTTAAACACTTTTGACGAATATGTGAATTGAATGCAGAACCTTTGAGTGTTTTAGAATACATTTACAGTCAAAAATTAGTGTAATGTAAAATGTAAAATAAATAACTAACTCCCAATGTGCTGCGCTTGTGAGCAGTGACCAACACGTGCGTGCTCAGCAGTATGGTCTCACCGTTAGAGTCTACAGTATAACAAATTAACATGGCCTGGGACCTAAAGAAAAACAGGCACAACATGCTCAAACAACGCGTCTTGTGTACATTGGTGAGGTGAGCGCGCAGCTGCCTAAGCGAGCGTACTTTCATGTTGTACGGTAAAATTCAATCTCCTCTTTTTTACTCCAGCTAAAGTTGTTAGTTAGCAAGGCGAGTAGGAGCGCAATCTGCAGGATACTAAGCGCAATAACATTTATAAAATGTCTTCTTTTTGGCAGATGTTGATTATTTTCAAAAAGGCTATAATCGGCCGATTAAATCGGCCGGCCGATAAATCGGTCGGGCCCTAGTTGAAACCCAACATTTTCTACCCCCGAAAGGGGTTGGTCCATGATAATAAAATAAACAGAACTATAAAATGCATTTCCTGCAGAAAATGCGGTGAGTGCTGTAATGCAAAGCGAGGTGGAAATATTTTCTAAAGCCACATAGTTTAAAACGTAAAGAAAAGTTGAAAAAAATCTACCAGTAGCTTAAATCAAGTGAAAAGATTTAAACAGAGTTCAAAAGTCTAAATGGAGTAAAAAATGGAAAATTACAAATAGTTTAAGTAATAAAGTTTGAATATATTTGAGATAAAATATATTATAGCTGAGCTGAGCTGTGTGTCTACCGTAAGTACATCGGATATGTAAGAAGCAGCTAGCCTCTAGCCATATAAACGGGGTCCCCACACAGAAACGCCCGATATATAATAATCATACAGTGACACAAAGAAATACACACAGATCTCTGCACTCCGCTGTCACTTGGATGTCATGACAGACACTGCAGGTGCAGTCTATAGTACAGCGCCGACTATAATACGGTCTCAAATAAAACCGGAGATATACAAAACGACTGATGGCAGGATAATTGAGGAGGATGCACTGCTTAATTTCCTAGCTAACTAGATTAAGACTAAGCCAGGATGAGATTGTGTTAATGGCAGCAAACACGTTTCACTCTGAGTCTATCGAAGCCTCTAAGAAAGTTTTGTTTGAGTTATGCACCGCTACTACACAACGGTGCGTTGGTTAACCTCAACGCACCGTGAGCACCTCCCACTCCCTGCTCCTTGAGGAGCAGGGAGTGGGAGGTGATAACTGCGGCCTGGATGGAGCTGCTGGCATGGCTGGCTCGGGATCTACCCCGGACCTGAGCACCCGGTTGAGATGTGAGGAGACTGGAGTTAAAGTTGTTGGCCTCAACGTTAGGTAAATACCCAGCTGGGACAGTGTACACCACTTGCTCTCCGCAATGGAGTAAATTTGTAAAACATGGGCGGCCTCGTCAGAAACTATGGCTGAACATCGCTGCAGATTCTGGGGTGCGTGCTACTGTCAGCGTGCGAAAGAGGTCTGGTCCTGTATCTATCGTCGGGACTTGTGATACGAGTACTATAAAGACGGTGAAGACTAAGCTATTGAGTGTGTTTGGTACTAGGTTTTCCCCAGACCTCGATGCAGAGACGCTTTCTGTGTGAGGAAAACTTAACAGGGTAGTCACCTGTCAGAAAATGTGCAATATACATATAAAGATAATAGTTTTGTTATCCTAAATGTCTTACGCCCTTGTGAAAGGTCTCTGAACTGAAATTTGAAGTTTAGTTGATATAACAGATGTATTGTCTGCCTTCTCATTGGTACAATAACTAAAAAGGGCTGAACTTGCTATAAGGGATTAAATTGTACGGTGAAAGTGTTACAGGGCACCGCCATGTTGGATTTCAACAATCAGCTACGTCACTGGCATGGTAACCTACTCCTACTCTGTGGCTCGAGCAACCATAGCAGGTAATGAGTCAGGCTCTGAGGCTCGCTGAAATGGCTACGGAAAAGCAAACAACCAGGTCTACAGGAGGATCATTTTATTGCATTGCCCCTGGCTGCAGTAATGAATTGTATAGGGCCAAGGCAGCTGGGGTAATCATACATTTCCAAAGGCTACCTTTGAATAGGAAACCAGCCGGTCAACTGACTAACCCTCCGATGTCAATCAGCCCCCGTCATGTCAATCTCCACAAGCTAGCACTCCGACCAGTGTATATAACTATTACTAAACTATTACTCAGACGATATCACAGATCTAGGTTTCCTAGATGCTAATTATACCACGACTGTATTCTGTATTCTGTAAACAGAAGTTCCACAAATGTCCCTTTCTACTCACCCTGATGTTCGCCGACTAGCCGATTGCTGATGCAGAGGGAGTTAAACTCGAAGTAGTTTCATAGTAAGATGTATCGATGCAATATCCATCAACATCCACCAGAAAGTAAACCTCCAACATCCACCTAAAGTAAACGTGACACTTGTGAATCCGCCTCGCATTTATGCTCATCCACGGGTGCATCTCCCAAAGTGCATCTAACCTGTCTTTCAGGTCCCGTCCACCCGGAGCCAATTTTTTTGTGAAACCATGTCTTTAATAACCATGTTATTAGGCAGATAATAAACCATGTTCTTAAATAGATCCATGGTCCCAGGGTGGTTTCAAAGGACGTCGGAACGCCTGGCTGACAGATGGGGGAGCTTTCCAGGGTCGTCAGAGCCCGAGTAGCCTGATTGGATGACGGATCCGTCACCAAAAAAGTTGAAAAATGTTCAACTTTTTGACGGAGTGCACGGATCCACAATGCATTGCGCGTCTGTCCCCATTCAAAGTCAATGGGGATCAGTCAACGGACGGAGGCAGTGGGCACGAGGCGTTACGCTTCGTGCCCACTGCACCGTCAGTCAACGGACGTGGGAAGGCGTGGCTGACGGATGGGGGAGTAGTCTTTGCAGAGGCATCCGTCAGCCAATCAAATCGCTTCGCCGGGTTCTTCCCGCTTCTTCCTGCTTGTTGCGATGCAAGATGACCCACTTTCCCGCTTTCCAGTATCGTCAGAGCCCGAGTCGCTTCACAGTGCTTCAATTTGCATACGCGATCTGATTGGATGACGGATCCGTCGCTGCCGAAAAGGTTGAAAATTTTTCAACTTTTTGACGGAGCCGAAGGCCCCAACGGAACGGACGGATACACAATGCATTGCGCGTCCGTCCCCATTCAAAGTCAATGGGGATCAGTCAACGGACGGAGGTAGTGGGCACGAGGCGTTAGAGAGAGCATGGCCACTTCCAAAACCTCTCTCTCGCCGCACAGCATCCGAAATGCCCTATGCATGGTTATGCAACCTAATCCCACCATTAGATGGTCAAGGTTGACCGGGACCTCTCGGCAGCAGACCGATTCAATGGCAGTGTCCATGCTCCGGCAGCACCCACACCAGTTACACCCACACGATCTGAAGGTGGAGCTGGACCCTGAAATTGATCCCTCTCCACCGGGTGGCAGTCGGGCACTACAGGCATGTCCCTCAAATGCTCAAATGCGTAACCAGCCATATTAAAATCATTATTTTCCTGAGTGTAGAAGACGTTTGCGTGTCTCCAGCAACTACCTAATCCTACCATGCCAGTGACGTCATCAGCGCTCTAATACTAAAAGACGCATTTTCTTTTGTTGCTAAAAGAAAAGCTATATATTGATTTTTAGTGTAATTTTTTTTTAGAATGGTCATAACTAACACGTTATCGATGTTGATTATTTCAGTTCAGTTCATCTTTAACAAACCGGCTTTTATCAATACTTTTAAAACAATGCTTTTTTTGTGAGGCCTGGCACACTACATCATTGCTTGACCATTGTGTTAGTACAGCTTATGTGCATGTAGCATTGGGGAATATGAGTGTTTAATATGGGGTAGCAGTGAAAGACCATATATCCCTTGCCTTTACTGTTAATAATAACAAACTAACCAAGATTGTTGGCTTATTATAACACTGACAAAAATCTAAGTAACATACATCTGCCTAAAGTGGCTATTTTGTGTAAGGAAGCCAATTGTAAGAGCATTGAGCATAAGAGAGAAACCTCTGTCCCTTGTATGACGATGTCGTTGCGGCCCCTTTATGATGGTGGGAAACCTTTTTATAATCTTTATAAGCAAAACAAAAAATCTAACATTAGACCTGCTTGGAATGAGCATGTAGCAATGCATCATACTGAGGCTCCGAAGGCCTATAAACTTTGGGTCATTGCTGGAAAACCTAGGCAAGGCCCTGAGCTTCAGCATAAAAAACTTTCCAAAGCCAGATTTAAGTATGCTGTCCGTTTTATATCCAGAAACGAGCAAGCTATGAGGGGTGACTCTATCGCCAACAATTTGATGTGCAACAATGTCACTGATTTTTGGAAAGCAGCAACAGCTCTTAAAGGTCCCATGACATGAAAATCTCACTTTGGGAGGTTTTCTAACATAAATATGAGTTCCCCTAGCCTGCCTATGGTCCCCCAGTGGCTAAAACTTGCGTTTGGTGTAAAACGAGCACTAACTGTTCTGCTCGCCTTTGAAAAAACGGAGGCTCAAGCGCGCTGATTTGGAATGTCTGTGCTCATGACGTCATGAGGAATCTCGGCTCCTCCCCTTACTCTGCCTGGCCCGCCCAGAGACGTTGGCCCGCCAATGAGACTCGACCGTGCGAGCGCCACATGTGTGTGTGTGAATACACACACTGTAACGCAAGTGTTTCTTGTCGGTTCTTTGACGTGTCTTGTATTTCCACAACGAGACTGTCGTGGGGGTTATCTGAGCCATGTTTGAGAAGGAATTGGGGGAAAGGAACTTTGGTTTGACTCGCTGAAGTACATGAACTGCGACATGCCGCCGGTTGCCGCGAGGCACCATCGCCCGGCAGCGGGCAGCTGGCAGCAGGCAGCGCGCGGTTCAGTCGACTTCAGGTTGATGTGAAAGTGGAAGAACCAGAGACGTCGCAGAACCCGACAAAGTCGTTTGTGATTCATAATATCGTCTGGAGGCGCACACAATATATTATATGATATAGATATCTATGTATTATATGATATTATTTAGATATAGAGCTCCAGGACTGTAACGCAAGTGTTGTACACTTCCTTGTTATTTGGCGCATAACGCGTCGGACTCTCGTCTCTGGTATTTCTACAACGAGACTCGTATTGGGGGTTATCTCAGCCAAGGTTGAGAATGAATTGGGGGGAAAGAACTTTGGCTTCGACTCCCTCAAGTCAAGAACATGAACCACGACAAGGAGGAGAAAGGGATCTTTGCCGGGCAGCGCTTAGGCACCTCCGCCTCCGGCGGTGGTCCCTCAGCGGGGCTCAAGCGGGAGACATTCGCCGCCAACAATCCCTTTCTCCTCCATGTCGTGGTTCATGTTCTTGAGGGAGTCAAAGCCAAAGTTCCTTCCCCCCAATTCATTCTCAACTTTGGCTGAGATAACCCCCAATACGAGTCTCGTTGTAGAAATACCAGAGACGAGAGTCCGACGCGTTATGCGCCATCACACCAACAGCAGAACGGTTATCCAAATAACAAGGAAGTGTACAACACTTGCGTTACAGTCCTGGAGCTCTATATCTAAATAATATCATATAATACATAGATATCTATATCATATAACATATTGTGTGCGCCTCCAGACGATATTATGAATCACAAACGACTTTGACGGGTTCTGCGACGTCTCTGGTTCTTCCACTTTCACATCAACCTGAAGTCGACTGAACTGCGCGCTGCCTGCTGCCGGCTATGGCAAGCCGAGTGTGCCACAATTCGACTTCAATTAAACGCGTTCTGAAACGCCAGCACGCGTGGCCAGAACGCGTTTTGGTTTTCCAAAACGCGTTCCGGCGTTTCAGCGCGCGCGCCCAGAACGCGTTCCGGCGTTTCAGCGCGCGCGCCCAGCGTTTCAGCGCGCGCGCCCAGAACGCGTTCTGGCATTTCAGCGCGCGCGCCAAGAACGCGTTCCGGCATTTCTGCGCGCGCGCTCAGAACGCATATTAGCATATTAACAGCACGCGTGCTGTTAATATGCTAATGCGCTCCTCCCCTCAATTTTCTCAGCCAATAGATTTGAGCCGTTTTCACCCAATCATATGCTAGGGCAAACACACAGACAACATCAGTCGAGACCAGGGCCCCGTTTCCCGAAAGCGTCGTTAGCCTAAGTGGATCGTGAAGTGCGTCGAAAGGGCATCGTAGAGTTTTCACCGCGTTTCCCGAAAGCATCGTGGGGAACGAACGTCTTGAAAACGCTCGTAGCTAACGAGTACTCCAGGGGTGCTCGTACTCGTAGGACTCTAAGAGAATCGTCAGCTATAGCCTCAGTGGCGACACCATCGGATATTCCGTCTATTGGATACGTTTTATTAAAACGCATTGCGCCTTTATGTTCTTAGTTTGGTAATTAATAAAGATTATTAATTAATTTATTAATAAAGATGTTAAAATGGCCAAAATAAAACGGGACAGTCCAGAAAATGTTTGCGCAGGCAGGGCACTCAAAATGTGTGAGAGAAAGTGGGGGGATTTGTGTAGACTGACATAGGCTACTCATAAAACGTAGCATAAAATAATGTAAAAAATAAAATAAAATTAAAAAAATTAAAAATAAAGAAATAAAATAAATTATAAAAAACAAGCAAAGGAGCAGGCAAAAGGCTGGGATATGGTGGGGATTGGTCACGTTGACGGGAATGTTTAGTGACATGTGGGAGGGTGGAGGGGGTTAAAAAAAAGTCTCAATCACTCTTCGACGCGCATGAAAACCAGCCGCGTAGTTATGAGGGAGGCCGTCCTCACACCGATCTTCCTCGTCGTCATCGTCCTCAGCGTCCTCCGGTTCAAGCAATGCCACCCCAGCCTTAGCTGCAATGTTGTGCAACATAGCCGTCACACATATCACGGCGCATGACTTGGCCGGCGAAAACTGGAGCCCTCCGCCTGACTTGTGAAGGCATCTAAAGCGCAACTTCCACCTCCCGATCGTGCGCTCAACGATGCACCGGGCCAGACGGTGGGCTTCGTTGTATTCCTCATCAATACATACCTTACCCTATTTCCGGAGGGGCTTTTATAGCCAATCAAATTATCAATCAAGGAAACCCTTATGCGGAATCAGATTAAGTCGGCTCTCTTTGCTGCGCAAAGCATGTTTCAGAAATCAGCCCATTAAGATAAATGTAGTTGTCACACAAGCTATTTTTAATTTTTTGTCATATGGAATTATTTCAGGGGGGAAAATGCCGTGAAACGCACAGTGCATTCAGGATTAGGACTGATATATGTCGGTTTAAGCCTAATCAATTGTGTTTTAATGTCTTTAGCATTCATATAATTGCAGTCTATTTTTTTCGTAGGCTACTCTGCTGTTGTCCTTGATGGGGATATATTTTAACCCTTTTTAACACAATTTTCCTGCGACATTCCTGCGTCTCCCCCTCCTACAGAGCCCATTTAAGCACCGTGTCAGTAGACAGTTACAATCCTACGACGTCGTGAGTGCAGCGAATGCGCGTTCACGTTAAGAGGAGTTTCGGGAAACGCTCCAAAGAAATTATCGATGGATCGCAAGATCCATCGGGAGAATGATCGTACGAGCGAAGATCCATCGTTATCGGGAAACGGGGCCCAGAGCTCTTCTTTCGCGAATCAGTTTCTCTCACTCCTAATCAGGAGATTGTCGGCAGGTGCTGGTTGGACCGGGACCGCAGTGTATAGAGCCTGCCCAGACAGGCTTCTCCCTCCTCCCGGCATTTGATTTCTGCTGTTTGTTTGTAACACATGGACTGATGTTCACTTAATAACAATATAGTAATAACATACTAACTAACTTATATAAATATATGATTAATATATTCCTCACCATGACCTGACGTGTAGACACTGAAAAAGAAATAGGAAAAAGGTGACCAAAACGTTTCACTAAATTAAAGGCTATGAGTGAGTTTGTAGGTGAGTTACAAATGTATCAAGAGTAGAGGCCAGTTTAATGTGAAAAGGGATGGTTAAATGGTAAATGTTGTGAATATTTTGGGGGCAATTTTGGCTGCAATATTTTCTGCATTTATATAGGCTATACACCAACTATTTATGTAATGTGACAGGAGCAGGATGGAAGTCTTCCTAAAGGGCTTGGTCTGTTGGGTACCAATACCTACCAGTTGGTTACCAATAGTATCAGTTGTAGTAGTATCTATCTCCTCACCTCCCTATATTATATATATATATATATATATATATATATATATATATATATATATATATATATATATATATAGTTTTTTCTATCTGTCTCATTCCAACTGATGAAGTGAATTATACCTCGTCTTATAGGCTACTACCACGTACAGGCTAAAACCTGCAACTGCATGTTAATACTTCAGACAGACTTATTTACTTCTAATGGAATTTTAACTCTAACTTCTGAACTCTTTTATTGTTTTTATTGTACTCAGAAGACGAATAAGCTGACTCATGTAATGCTGTAATAAATAAATGTAATAAACGATACGCTATAAATAAAAGTATTTTTTAATTATGTTATCATAGTTGCCACGGCACTTACCATACACAATGTTCGGTCAAGTAGCTTTGATAGTGTATAGTCAAAGTGTATGTACTTGTAGTGTTCACCACCTCCACATTAACCACCTAATTTGAAACATCTTAACATCTTTCGACTTTAAGAACGACACAACAGAAAAGATTCGCGAAAGAAGAGCTCTGGTCTCGACTGATGTTGTCTGTGTGTTTGCCCTAGCATATGATTAGGTGAAAACGGCTCAAATCTATTGGCTGAGAAAATTGAGGGGAGGAGCGCATTAGCATATTAACAGCACGCGTGCTGTTAATATGCTAATATGCGTTCTGAGCGCGCGCGCAGAAATGCCGGAACGCGTTCTTGGCGCGCGCGCTGAAATGCCAGAACGCGTTCTGGGCGCGCGCGCTGAAACGCCGGAACGCGTTCTGGGCGCGCGCGCTGAAACGCCGGAACGCGTTCTGGAAAACCAAAACGCGTTCTGGGCACGCGTGCTGGCGTTTCAGAACGCGTTTAATTGAAGTCGAATTGTGGCACACTCGGCTTGCCATAGCCGGCTGCCCGCTGCCGGGCGATGGTGCCTCGCGGCATGTCGCAGTTCATGTAGCCTACTTCAGCGAGTCAAACCAAAGTTCCTTTCCCCCAATTCCTTCTCAACCATGGCTCAGATAACCCCCACGACAGTCTCGTTGTGGAAATACAAGACACGTCAAAGAACCGACAAGAAACACTTGCGTTACAGTGTGTGTATTCACATTGATGTGGACGTTGAAGAACCAGGAACGTCGGAATATCGGCTCACACAGCTTTTGGCCGTGATAATATGTATTATATGATATAGATATCTGTGTAGGCTATATGATAATATTTAGATATAGAGCTCCAGGACTCCCGTGTGTTCTAGAATATTTACAGAACACGGCTAAAGGCTGTGTGCGCCTCGCCATTGCGATACATCCACTGTAAACAGAGCGCATGGTACCGTCCCTGGCTGCAAGCTGCTCAGGGCCACACCCCCACCCTCCTCCTTGACACGCCCACCGAAACAGCGCATTTGGGGGAAGCTCAATGTGCGACTGGCTCGGAGTGGCTGTAACTCTGCACCACGGCTGAATTTCAGGAACGTCTTTGAATACTGTGTTAGTTGCCCACTAATACCTATATTAAAGAATACATAAAATAGCATGTCATGGGACCTTTAACAGTTGTAAACCATCCCTCCCATGTACTGTTGAAGGCGTCTCTGGTGCAGACAGTATTGCAGAATTATGGAGACAGCATTATAATTCCTGTTAAACTGCATAAAAAGTGATCCGTATGTAGATGAATCTGATATTTTTGTGGAAGCCATAATTATTAAAACGCAGGATTATAACATATGATGTTATGCATTTGCCTAACAATAAAGCATGTGGTTTGGACCTAATCTCGGCTGAGATTAGGCACTTCAAAAATTGGGTAGAGCTGTTGCTGCGCTGTCTCCACAGAGGCAACACAGTGATATCATGAGCAGTTCTAACTGGAGAGAAAGTGAAATCCGCGAACTGCTGATCATGTGAGAGAAGTTGATGAACTCGTATTAAACAAAGACATTGAAAGATGGTGTGATCTAGGCGATGCAGAGGAACTGTCTGCGCCCTAAATCACAGGAAACGCTATATATCTATATATTGTGAGGGTTCTGGTCTACTGGTATGCACACCAGAAGATGCAGATCAAATGGGGAGGCGGTATATCGCCCCCCTTTGGAGTTTGCAATGGCTTCAGGCAGAGAGGGATCTTGTCCCCAATTTAATTTAATTTGTATATGGATGAATTGTCTCTGCAACTGAGAGCCTGTAACACTGGGTGTGTGATTGGTGAAAGGCTGGTGAACCACCTTATGTATGCTGATGACCTTGTTCTTAATCCAAATAGTGCAGGCCTTCAGGAACTAATACAGTGGAATCCGCTTATAGTGGTCACTAGGGCTGTAACGATACACAAACTCACGATTCGGTTTGTATCACGATTTTTGACCCACGGTTCGATACATCCCACGATTTTTTTAAATTTAAAAAGCATTTTATTTAAACAACACTTATATACCCATTAACTTAATGTAACATTTAATAACAAATAATTTGGAACACTGAACAGATTTGAACAGAAGGAATACTATTAAAGTATAGCTAAATGAATAAAGAAATAACGTGTGGGAGGATGCTTTTTTCAACTGTTTGGTTGGTTTAGTCAAATATCCTTATTAGCACTTCTTATTAGGCTATGTAGCTTAAATAATGACATAATCAGGCCGTATAGAATGCAACATGTTTAATAGCCTAACTTTCAATAGATGGAGAAAAACTTGAATGTCATGAACGTCGCAATAACGAGGCGTTACGAGTAGCATATGTGTGTGCGCCAGAATGGCAATGTGCGTATGCGTGTGTGAGTGACGTCAGCGAGTGAGTGGACGAGCGAGGAGAGCGAGCGGTAGCGCGTGTGTCTAGTGAAGAAGCGAACGAGTCCGGTAGAATAAAGTACCCATCCTGTCAATAATCGGTGGCCGCTTCATTCCGAACTATAAGCAGACAAACTGCCAGTCAAATCACACAAAACACTAGAGACAGGATCACACAGGCCCCCTCTGGATAATTGTCGTTCATATCGCATATGAGCACTTCGACGGCTGTGGAGAAATGCGATCCTCCGTAGCCACGGAGGATTGCATCGATAGGAGGGGGCGCTGTCAGCAGACTATTATTTAGACAAATTATTAGCAAATTTCAATCGGACTATTTGACCGCAGAGTTAGAAAGGGCGTATCGCGCTTCTGCCTTCTCACACCGCGAGACAGGTTCGTGGCTTTGAGTATCGCGATTTTCGGTTTGATACGCGTATCGTTACAGCCCTAGTGGTCACGGATATAGTAATCAACCGCTTATAGTGTTCAAAAAGCTTGGGACCGAATCATTTCTATACAAATGCTGTTTAAATAATTCGTTTATAGTAATCAAGAAATCCACTTATAATGTTCATTTTTGGCCATTTTATGAATGTAAACATGTGCAAAAATAATTGTAAAATTATTAAAAATTATTATTATTATTATTACGTGTAGTTATTGTTATTTTTTACCATGATTCCTTTCTGGACGTCTGCTTCTGCCTAGCTAGCTAACGTAAAGAGTTGACGACCAGGCAGCTAGAACTAGCTTGCGAATCATGGCTGGAAAAAGGAAATAATTTTCTATGAATGAAAAACGTAATCTCCTCGAGGCATATGATAAGTTGCCAAAAATGAGCCAACGAGATGCTGCGGCGAAGCTTGGCATTCATCAGCCTACCTTGTGGAATCTAATTAAGCAACGAGAGACAGTCATGAAGGCTAACGACGGAGACTGAAAACGACGGCGCCCGGGCAAAGCACCTGCGGTTGAGGCTGCCCTGGTGAAGTGGACTGATTATGCCCGGTCTCGCAACGCTCCGCTGAGCGGACCCTTGGTCAGGGAGAAGGCTGAGTCATTAGCAACAAGTCTCGGAGAGGAGAGTTTCAAAGTTTCTAGCGGCTGGTTTGAGCGATTTAAAAAGAGGGAGAACATTGTGTTTAAGAAGCTGCACGGAGAGGCTGCTGAGGCCGACACTGTGTCACGCGACGAGTGGCTCGAGCAACAGTGGGTCAGGATGAGACAGGAGTACAGTGAGGAAAGCATCTAATTCAGTAAATGTGGAAGCTATCCGTTTCATTTCATTGTTCTCATTGAAAAACCATACAAATTATATTCTGCATAAAAAATAAGTGAAATAACGGTAAATTCGGTTTTAGTAATCATCCGCTTATAGTGTTCAAATTGGCTCTGGACAAACGTGACCACTATAAGCGGATTCCACTGTAGTGTGATTTGAGTGCCGTTTTAAAATGTAGAACCAAACAGGGAAAATGGCTACATGTTCCTGCGTCCAAATCTGGATGCAATCTTGAGGTCTGTAAAAAGATTAAATAGCTTGGCCATGTTATAACTGATCAAATGAAGGAAGATGAGAAAATATATACAGACAATGCTGTAAATTATATGGTCAGCTTTTGTTGAACCTGCGTGCTGGCTTTGTTTAGAGCGTGTTGCACACCACTTTACACGGCCCCCTTGTGGGTAAACTATAAGAAATCTAGCATGCAGAAGCTACAGGTTGCGTACAATGATGCGATGAGAATTCTCCTAAAAATTCCAAGAGGGGGAAGTGCCAGCCAGATGGTTGTCACTGCAGGAGTAAGAACATTTAAAGCACTTTTAAGAAACATAATGTTTCATTTTATGCTAGGTCTGGAAGAATCTGGAAATTGTATCATGGTGGCACTATCAAAACCCACTGTGAGCTGTTCCCGCTACGTCTCCAGGCTGAGGATGCACTGCCTAAATTGTATATGTTCACTGATCTATTGATCTATATTTTTTCTGTTGTATTGTGCTTGACGGTTCTTATACGTGTATTTTACGGACCCGAGTCTGATAATAAAGCGTGAATTCAATTCAATAAATCTGGAATGAGGTTTTCCGAAAGTATAAACTGGAGACTTTTGAATTGGCCTCCTCAAACTCCAATTTTTGCAAGAAAAAATGCAATATGTGAGGCAAACATTTAGTTTTACTGGATGTCCGAAAAACTGGAGAGCAATCATTGCAGTGCTGACAGGTGAGCCAGAATCTCTGCTTGTATTTCAGGGGATCTGCTAGCAATTCCTCTTCCACCCAACAAGGTAGAGATGCTCACTTTCTTTTATGCTGGAACCATTTACCTCCATTTGAACTTCTTTATTTGAGTTGGTATTAAGAAATCATACCAAGACATCTGTCCCAGCTATACTTATGTGGATGATATGTTATATGATATATGACCCTCTTTGCATGACTGAAAATATAGGAGTTTCCACACCTAGCTAATTTGGAGTTTTTATTAACCAGGTGCGTTTCCCGCCCTACATCAGTTTGTTTGGGCAGTTGTAAATGCAGCAATCAGACCCAGGTTACCCCACGGTTCAGTTTGGTTTAAAACCAAACTGAACCCCAGGAAACCCCTCCCCCCGTTACATACTTCACCCTGAAGGTGAAGGACATCAGCTCTTTTTTTTACCCCTGCCACCATCCTCTATCCCCAACTCTGCTTTTACTCACTTCATACCTCTCTGCTCCAAAGATGTCAACAGAATAGTTACGTCTAACCAAGCCCCCACCTGCCCCCTTGACCCGATCCCCTCCTCAATCCTCCAGGCCCTATCGAGCAATTTCTCACCATCCTTATCCACCCGTCCTCCCTTCCCTCAGCCCTTATTCCAGCGTCCTTCAGACTGCCAGAATAAGGCCACTCCTTAAGAAACCGACCCGACGATATATCTTTTCTCATTACTTTCTAAAACACTGGAACGTGCCATCTCTAACCAACTATCTCTCACAAAACAATCTGCTTGACCCTCATCACTCAGGCTTTAAGACTGCACACTCCACGGAGACAGCTCTCCTTGAAGTGAATGAGTCACTCCATACTGCCAGAGCCTCATCCCTCTCATCGGTTCTAATTCTCCTCGACCTGTCCGCGTTCTGACGCCGTGAACCACGAGATCCTCCAAGCTACGCGCGCCGAACTGACACTGCGCTATCCTGGTTCACATCCTCAACAACGAATCGCAGTGTTTCCCATACATAGACCATTGTGTGGCGCGGCGCCACAGAATCAACATCGAGCGCCACGAATTGATTTGGTCTTTTTTTTTTTTTAATAACGCGATTTGGAAATCTAAAAATCGTTCCGTCCATTCATCTCCGCATAGCACTCGTTCTCCCTGTCATTCTCGTACACACACACACACACACACACACGGAACGAGAGCGACGATACGCTAACACATGAACCCACCGATGTCACCCGTCGCTTAGCAACCGGACACGCTGGGGTTGATAAGTTACCGGACTACTGTAACTACTACGGAGTGATAATAACAAAGACGTGAATCAGGCAATAAATCCACTTTACTTGACAGCGGTAAAGTTCGGTGTGCATTAAAGTACAGACGGAGTGGACCAATTGCGAACATCTGCAGCTGCTCTAAGTTAAACCCCAAACTAATCGGAATAAGTGTTTATAGCGGACTACACCACCTCTTCTATTCCGCATAGCATTCTATTCCGAACCGATTGAGTATATATATGATACTTTTCTATTCCGATTGAGCTGTTCTTCCACATCTATGCGGATCAGATGTGTAAACGCGGAGTTACATGCACACTCACTGACGGCTGATTCGCCCGCTCCTCCTGTCCACGCGCAATGCTTGAGATATTTGAGAAAAATATATTTGGCACAGAGAAGACCAAAGTTTAGTATGATATACTGTGGTCTAACACACCTTCCCAATTTTTTTTTTTAACTCGGAAAAGGTAATATTAGCTTTATGAACTCAACGTTATTGATATTGGACATCCCGCACCCGTCATCATAGACGTCGTTGACGCAGCGAACACTGCGATTAAGATGAAATGCGGTTATAGTTTAGATAGGCCTATACGGTGCCCATATCAATTAGAATAGAAAACATTTATTACATTCTGTTCTTAATATTATTTTATTCTGACTCTGAATGTTTGTTGCTTTAATCCAGATGAGTATTGAAAAGTTCTTTCTACACCAAAAAAGGCCTCGTCCAGACGAGACGGAGCAGCTTGAGGAGGTAGTTAGCTTAGTCTGAAATTAAGTTGAACAGTCAAATGGCTGTGGCTAGTACATTTTTATTAAATATATAATAAACTTATTTCGAATGTTCCTAGGCATCAAACAGTGCTGAACAACCCAGTTCTTCTCAGGGGCTGGGCTGTTCAGGAGAGATAGTGATTAATATAGGCCAGGAGGACAGCAGACAAAATGTTGCTGAAACAACAGGTGAGGTGGAAACAGATTAGTGTAGATTTTAACTTTAAAAAAATAAGAGTAGGGAAAGTAATTTCGATCCTTCTGTTCCTGGTAGAGAAAATGTGCTGATCTGTTCATTGTAGGTCATCCAACCCTACATTACTGGCCTGGAGATAGAACTGAAAAGGAGGTTCTAGGAGCCTTCCATGTCCTTAGACCTCAGTCGGCTGCCCTCCCTGACAATATGTGCATTGCATTCATTATTTTAGTTAGTTGCCTTGTTTTTCCTATATTGTTACTATTTATTTTATTTTTCCTAAAAAAGTTAAATCTTGGTGCAGGTAGGTCTTGAGTTTATTTGTACTTCAAATAAGAACCTCCAGCTTTAGTTGTCTGTTCCAATTCATTCCTTGAATGTCACAGAATCACAAGTTCAGTGCGCTGACGCCGCCGTGTCGCGCCGTGTCTCACGCTGTGTCGCGCCGTGTCGCGCCGTGTTGCGCGCCCCCCCCCGCACCACACATTGGTCCTTGGTCTGTGGGAAACACTGAATCGCACCTATCAGGTCACATGGAATGTCTCCTTGTCCAAACCGCACACTTTCAACACTGGTGTCCCTCAAGGCTCTGTACTGGGACCCCTTCTGTTCTCCCTATATACTAGATCATTGGGCTCTGTAATAACAAACAGTTTTTGCTATCACTGCTACGCTGACGACACTCAACTATTCCTCTTTCCCCTCCTCTGACAGCACGCAGATTTGGTGATGCTCTTGATGTGGGACCAGAATGAGAGGGTGGAGTCCAGGATGACGCCCAGGTTCCGCACTTCTGGTGATGGGGAGGTGGAAGAGCCATATATGACCAGGGCAAGATCTCAAACCTTCTTGAGAAGTGGTGCTGGGGCAACCACCATGAGCTCTGTTTTGCTCATGTTGAGTTTCAGGGGGTTAGAGTTCATCCAAGTTTCAATTTCCTGTAGGAAGTTGTTGAGTTGTATGGGTGAGAGCTGAGAAGAGGGGTTGGTGCTGATGTACATTTGAGTGTCATCAGCATAGCAGTGAAGCTGAGTCCATGGCTACGGATAATTCGGCAAAGGGGGAGCATAAAGATGGTGAAGAGCCAGGTCAGTGCAATGGAGATGAAAGGAGGTTGTGCCAGCACAGCACACCAGGTCCAAGGTGTGCCCTTTGGCATGCGTTGGGCGCTGTACATGTTGTTAAATTTTGAAGCAGTCGAGCAGTGATGGGAAATCAACAGCAAGGGAACCCCTGCTAGCGTCCACATGGATGGTAAAATCCACAAGTATGATAGCAGCTTGGGGATGTCTAACATCCCCAAGCTGTTGATATTCCTGAGTACCACTGCAGTGTATTTGAAGAGGGTTATGGAGCAGTGTTCTGTTATTAGCATCCTAGCTGAACTTGCTGCGCAACAATGCAGATGATATAACGTCTTGTTGGATAAACAGGTTTTATTAGATAAACACGTTTAGGCAGCCAGTAAAGTCTGCAAAGTTGGACGTGAGAAGCGGCATCATACGCGCCAGCGTCCTCTCAACATGTCACACAGATGAGGACTTTTGCATCACCTCCTTAAAGAGACGTAACTGGTTTCCTCTAAACATATCACTAGAGCTCTAATTAAATTAGTGCTGTAAACAGATTCTCTGTAATTTAAGTATGGCGCGCGTGTCAAAATGCTCATTGTCTGCTTGAAAGGAGACCTCATTTAAATTCAAACTAGTCAGATAATCTCAGCATTTGAAAAACAGAATACAATCCTATCCCCAGTCACAATTTGTTAACTGCATCCTATTCATTAGAACTTTGAAGTCAAAAGACCATGACTAGCATCAAATCAATGTCCAATAACTCAGACACAACTGGAGGCTGCAGCTTCTTTGAAGTCAGTCAAATGCTATTTGAAAACAAAAGTCACAAATGTTCCTATATACTGTTTATATCAGTCTGTTTGTGTTGTAATTTTATAAATAACAAGTGAACCGTTTTGAAAGCAAAATACTACTCCCTTTACAAAAATGTTTTCAATCAAAGCCCAACACTTCTTTTTCTCTTTTAAGCTTATTGTCATCACAAAACGAGAATGCATCAACTGGATAATCCTTACAGCTCAGTTACTAGGCAACTCTTTCAGTTTCAAGTGTGAATTGTAGGCTTTGAGGAAAGCAAAACCACATGAATAATGAAGGGAGGAAAGAAAGCCGCGATGAAATCATCCAGCCATTACCAACAACCTCTTTAGAGCAGAAATAATTAAGCCAGACTTCTTATTTTACACAGTAAATGTCCAAGAAAAACGCTAAAGGCATATATAGCGTTCTACCTGTTCTATACAGAACAGGTTCTACCTGTTCTATACAGAAACAGTTCTACCTGTTATATACAGAACAGGTAGAACTGTTTCACATAGTCTCATAATATCCATATAAAAAACAAAGGACCTATAAGGACCAAAACTGTTTGTTATAAAACTGCTATTTCTCAAACTTAATGATGCAACTGTCTTTTGAAGAATAACTTAAATCTGAGATTACAAACATCAGTGTGTGCAACAACAGCTGCAAATGACGACTTAACGTTACCAAGACAAGCAATGCTATCACATTTGCTCTACATCTGAACCAGGAAAAACCTTTTGGATAAGCATGTCATAGTGACAATGGCAACGAGAAGTGCCAAAAGCCTATGATTTGAAAAGGAAATCCGGTAAAAGGATTAAAAGAAGGGTAAACAAAGGAAACGGGCTCCCCACCAGCCCAGGATGAAGCGGCGAGAGGAGGTAGAGGTGTCTGCTGTTACCTATGAGGATAACAGGTGTTGTGAGGGGACTGTTCCCATGCTACCAATGACATCATAGGCAGTTGTGTGAGGCAGTTCACAAGTCATTGTGAAGCAGTTCAAATCAGAACTAGAAAATGCATTTCCTGCAGAAAATTCGGTGAGTGCTGTAATGCAAAGTGAGGTTGAAAATATGTTTTAGTAAAGCCACATTCTTTGACATAAAGAAATTTAATTTTAATTAAATTTTTAATGGCTTAAATCAAGTGAAGGATTTAAACAGAGTTCAAAAGTCTAAATGGACTAAACAATGCAAAATGCAAACCATTAAAAAAATGTAAAATGGTTGATAAGAAATAAAGTTAAGTTGAACAAATAATTAAGGAGATAAAGTTTTGTAGTATACCAGATACGTAGCAATCACCTAGCCTATAGCCATATAAAAAGGGGTCCCCACACACAAACACCCGAAATATAACAATCATATTTCGATGCGATTAATCCTTTTAGCACCAGTGTAACAAGAAATAACAACCGTTTAAGCTTGACATTGTGTTTTCTAGGTTAAATATTGACGTTGTTACGCACTGCAATGCCCGCAAAAAGTATAAATGATTTCAAAATTCTGTTTCGACATATTTGACGATATAAGTGTATGGATTTGTTAAATGTTTGAACAAAGTTTAATGGTTAAAAATGTATCAAGTTGCTAAGTCTGAAGTAATTAAAGTGTCAGAGAATGGGCAGACGGCTTCACTGTCCTCCCATTGACTTCCATTATAAAATGTAAGGTCTTAAAAGTTGGATATTAAAAAAAACGACAATTTATTTTACTTAGAAAAATAGAAGCATGTGATTCCAAGCCAATATGAAGCATTATATAATGAAGCTATTTTAGAAGTGGAATTGAGTTTCTTGGTGACAGATTGTGGAAGGAATTGGGACCCAACATTTGTAGAGAATAATAAAGAAAGAAAGAAAAAAAACCTAAGAAGAATAGTTAGGTGAGTGACCTAATTAGCAATTACAGAAAATGAAGACAAAAAAGTATCCTATTTGCAAGATCAACTTAAACCAAGACGCTAATGTCAAAGAATCTTGTTGTTAGATTTTGTTTTGTTCTTAGAAATTAAATATACTTTATCATCATGCATCAAGTATGTTTGATTCCTTAACTTGAGAAATTCCTCCTCCCCTCGCCATTTAATTTCAATCGAAAAACATTATCCTCCTACTTACATTTAGGGCATTTAGCAGACGCTTTTATCCAAAGCGACTTGCATCAGTTAATACACTTATTGACACACCGGCGGCAGAGTCAACCATGCAAGGCCAGCTCGTCAGGAGCAGTTAGGGTTAAGTGTCTTGCTCAGGGACACATCAACTCTCAGCTAGGAGGAGCTGGGGATCGAACTAGCAACAATTCCTGCAGCTAAATTGATTCAAAACCGGACCTAACCGATTCTGTGTATTATTAACACAGAATATAATATAATATATACTAGAATATTGGAGGAGGAGGGGCTTTCTTGTGAACACTAGCGTTACTTTCCGCCGATTCATTCGCAACCCTGGCTGCTATTAACACAGTTGCGATTCTTTACTTTTTGTGGAAGAAAAAAGAGACACGTTAGATAACCAAACGCCGTCATTTATAGGTTCATTAAAATAATCCGACGCTAGCTGTACTTCAGTGAGTGATCGTTGAAAAGCTGTCAAGACAAAGTGTCATGCGAAATTTGCGGGAAAAGGTAAAATATTTCAGTGTTCGAACGAGTAGAATTATGCGAAAGCCGCGCCATTCATCCATTCACGCAGCCTGATTGGCCGAGAGACGCAAGTCTCTTCCACTTGGAAGGGCATACATTAAAAGATCGATCATTGGATTTTATTAATTGATATTAGAAAATTTCCGATTTTTTGATCGGAAAACGATTATTTGAACCCAGCCCTATCCAGCACATTCATTATCTCTCCGCAGTTAATATAAGCAAACGCCTAAAAAATGAGCACCCTAAAATCCTGTTTGCTATTGCTGCTACTAGCACTTTCTGTCCGATTAGAGAGAGGATGCTCAGGAGAGCTACAATGCATTGCTTAATTGCATCAAAGTAATAGCTTGCCTTTAGGAGAATAATTTATCTTACAATAATTTGCACTTAACACGAGAAACAAGAGGCGGGTAACAATATCCACACACAATAATGATAAAATGCTGATAACAGCTTGCGGGCCAGTTTCAATCAGAATTTCTAGCTGGTGAGAAGATTGAAAATATTAAATTGGACAAAAAAAGATTGAACAATGAATGCTATAAATGAACCTGTATCAGTAGAAACTCAACGATAATATGTTGGAAGGTCACACATATTTCAAGGCATCCACTCAAAAATGGATACCAAGTAAAACTAACAAGCATATCAAACCATCGAAGCAGAACGGTTCCTCTGATGTGGTAAAGCCTGCCTCTCCATATAAGTAATTAATGATGAAATTACCAAAACCAGGACGAAACCAACAAATAAAAAGGTGGCAAAGACTGTAAAATAAGGCTATATTTCTGATTTATCACCATAGCGGTCCAATGATTGCTTGCAATTTATGTTTTCAGTTGCAAAATACAAAAGTAACATTACACAACATAGTCGGATACATGAATCAGGGATTTTTCATGCAAAAAAAATGAGTCGAAGGCATTACCTAACCCATAGAGGAATCTCAGTCCTGTGAAAGTGTTCTGTGAAAACTGCCCTTTGCCACTAGCACAGGAAAGTAATGTCCCCATATTTTATGACCATGCCAACAGAGCAAACAGGAGGGAGCGATAGGACACGTTGAAAGGAACAATGGGGAGGGGGGGGGTCAGGGTGTAGTGTGTAGGGATGAATGATTAATCAACTTCAAACAGACATCACAATGGAATATAAACCACATTTTCAAATCGCAAAGGCTGCAATAAAAATATAGAGTGTTTGTATTAATGTTACACAATCTAACCAATCAGAGGGTCGGAATCTGAAACAAATGGCAACTGCTCTTATTACATGCGAATGAGAGCAGTAGATTAACAAACCAACTTGCCTCGCTACGCTTTGACTTGTAAATGTTGACGTAAATAAATAAATCTAAAACCGACCGCCAGGGTGTCACTTAAGCCAAATACCACCCGGCTGCGATCACCGACCAAAAAGATCGAGAGCATAACTCAATATGAACAGCGATAGCAGAGTTCATAGGGAAATACAGTATATGCCCCTCAACACGGTGACCATGGCTGGGTTTATGGCTTTGGTAAAGACACTGGATAAACAGTACCGCATGCCAACCCGCACATGTTCTGGTTAGGCTGCCCTACCACAGCTATTGAAAACATGCAGTCAGAGTTTTTCGCTACCACCGCTGAGATCTGGTCAAGTCGATCATTTTACATTTTTACATATTACAATGACTTTTATCGACATATTTCAAGAGTGGTAGAGCCATATTTGTTCTTTTAGATATTTCTGCACTTTAGTATGTGTGATTGACTGTTACTTACTGGAGAACAGTAAGATTGGTATTTATTTACTGTATCTATTAAAGAGGACATAATATCAATTCATGCATCAATTCATCTCAACACATAAGCTTGGCCGACACGAAAGAAACATTTATATGTTGACTGCTTCCAATATTTTGTTGGTCCTACTATAGAATGATTTATTACTTGTGTTTAGTGAATGATAAAGAAGATAAGGAACTTTAAAATAAAAATCAGATACTAAATCGCAATCGCAAATTTTGTCTTAATAATCACAATTAGATTATTTCCCCAAATTGTTCAGCCCTAGTGGTGTGCAGGGTTCGGAAACATCAATCAGAGACTACGATGCCAAAGTTATCGAAACATCTATTTGCCAAATGAAAGATAAACACTTAATATTCAGACTGTTTTGTAAAAATATGTGCATTATACTCTGCTTTAGGCTAACAAATCTGACAAAAAAATATGCTATGGCTGTTAAAGAACTAAATCACACAATTTGTTTTTGACTAATCACTTTTTTAATTCTTACGACTAAAGCTTGTAATAATGGATATGAAAATGTAGAATTAACACAAAGGAGTATATTAATATATATATATTTTAAATCTGATTGTTTCATAGCATCTCGTTAACTATGAACTAAAACCATAAAGGCTATTCAAATAGACTATCAGCTTGATGGGCTTATTCCTTAATGCAATAACAGAAATAACAAAACCTAGGCATAGGTCAAAGTGCCAGTTGAATTTCAAAACATCAAGGCCTTTCAAATTAGATTTCAGCTTAAAAGGCAATCATTTCTTATGATGATAATATAAAAATGTTAATGAACAAAAAATGTGTTCCATGTTCATTGCCAGCTGAATTCAGAAAGTTCCACGATAGTCCCTGCAAATAAGCAAAACAGAACAAGGACTGATTCTGCTGGGAGTTCAAAATGTTTAATCTTTTCTCTCGACAGACCAACCACAACAATTAAGCCTAGCCGTCCTTTACATTCATCAAGGACCTGGCACACACTGGGCAATTTTTCAAATTAATAAACGTATTTATAAATGAGAGACCACACACCCAACGATAGGTGAAGGTACATTTAAAAAAAGTGTGTGCTGCGCTGTTATTGCAAAATCGTAGGATTCCAAACACTTCATGCCCAAAACTGTTGAAAGTAACCGTTTCCATTCCCGAACAATCTAGTCCTGATTCTTCAGTCCGGAGCTCTTGCAAATCGTAATAGCAATTTCACGATTTACCCCATGACACTTGCGTTAACAAACATTGCGGACGGCGGCCATGCTGTGTGGCTTGCTTGCCTTTGCACACGTTTTTTTTTTCATCTTAAACAAAACAAAAGAAAATGTACTGTACATTATACAGTACAGTTATACTCCATTTCGGAATATCATCTCAGTATAATTTTTGCTAAAGTGCTTTGGCTTCTGTTATGATTACTGGTGAGAGTAGCTCCCAATTGACCATCATCTTTCCCACGGGGGAAGCCCTCTATTGCGTACTGGGCTGTCATTGGGGTTCCCCTAGACAGGGTTTCCCCCACACTTAGAGGATATCAGAAGTGGAAAGTTCAACTTTTTGATTCCATCCATGTCCTTATCCATCTTAAGCCAGGACGGCTTATGGCTTTCCCAAAGGTCAGCTGCTAAAGAAAGTAAACTAAACACAACTGCAACAGGAAGTCAGAATTAACGCAAAAAAAATTGACCCCATTAAAAAGAACATCGAAGAACTACAAAGCCAATACAATTAGCCAAATAAAAGGCCTCAAGTTGGAAGTAAAATCTAGGCTGTGTTTTTTCTCTCATCGCTTCAATAGGTAAATCTTGCCTTTCACCAAGGCTGGGTACTATATTGTGCAGCCTTGATCCAAAGGTTTAAATATACTGGTGACTGTGATGCCTGCCTCTGTGCTCCCTTTGCTCAGACTCCCACTCAGACCATAGGTCAGTTGACAACAGCGGTATCTATTGCAATAATGAGCTACATTCTTGTCAAGGTCACCCACTTGGTCTCAGTCAGGGACAGAGGCTGCTCTGGGAGCAGAAATCCAGATAAGCTGAGCTGAGCCTCGAAGGATTTCTTTGTCGCCAGCCCTCTCCATAGTAATAAATCTTATCTTACACCAAAGGCAAAAGCTGACAACAATCTGTGAGGTAGCCATAAAAAGCTCAGCCACCTATATTTCCATCCAAATACGCATGATTCACTCTGCCCCTCGTTACATGTCTTGGGCTTTGACCAGTAAAAGTGCTTGCAAGATCAGTACAAGATAGAAGGTGTCCTTCGTGTAATGCTCAGCATTTTCTATGAACCAACTAACTACTGAATGCAGAGATACATGGAATTCGAGCAAGCATTCAAAAGCCTTGTATCTCAAAAGCCACAAATTCATTTGTATATTAACATCACACATAAATAAAAACTCTTGAATGTACAGTGAGGACTATCAGATTAGACCAAAAGTCCAGCCTTGCATATTACAGAAGGAAAACAAGTTGTTATTCAGGCTTTGCGATTTCCCCAGAGACCCTAACCACAATCTATTTATGGATGTTCTCCGTTCAACCGTTTCCCTGTTGTTGAGGCTCCTTTGTGGGTGGTGCTTTTCCAAACACTTGATATGTTGCTCTGGACCATCTATCAACACATAGTTTGATATTTGAACGTTGACATTTTGACCAAAAAAAGAGGCGAGTAAACCTGTGCTTGCTGCAATCCTTCATGCAATACTGACAACACTACATTGACAAACATCAATATACATCGAATCTTTCAATGTATATTAATTGAAGCTGTTGGAAGAAAAGCATTTGAGGAGCAGTTGCAGGGAAGACAATAGCATTTCATCTTGAGGTGGAATATGGGGGTTGGGTTGAAGAACCATGTGTATAACAGTGAGAGTGAGGATGTGCGTGGGTGTCCATGCCTGAGAGCACTCTTGTCTGCAAAATAGGGCTGGGCAAATGGCTGCTCTCACTAACACACGCTGCCCTGTTCCATCCTGCTGCCACTGCTGCTGCTTCAACACGGCTTAGTACCATGATTGACCTCTACCGCTGGCTGTCTCACAGAACTCCTATTGAACCATGTCTAGCTTAATGGAGGGTGATGGGCACTATTACTGGCTGCCAGTAGTTTCTACACTACACTTTCAAAGGCCTATGTATTTATACACCGGAGTGAAATGATTTCTGTGGTTAGTAAAAATATGTGACGAAAATCTAAAACATACAAAATTGATAGAGAAAAAGGCTAGTATAAATGTCACAATATTTGCCAACATATTTTGTCATGTTGTAACATCACTGTTATTGCAAGATTGATTGTCACATTGGAGGGGAAATTACAATTTAATGGTCAAAACCGCCTTATTATTTATTCCCCAAGTGGGCTTTGTATTAACTTCAATATGACAACAGCAGTTGAATAAAACCAAACACATAAACCAACAAGACAATTCTATCAGTGATAGCAGATGGAGCCCTCAACTGTCCCCAAGATGCTTGCCTAATCAGGACTTGTGGTGACGTGTCGGCACGATACGGTTAGCTGGCACACAGTTGCCGTTAGTGCTTCTCTAAATAGATTACAACCGTGAGCTCTCCAGTTAATTTAAATCACTAATAAGTCAGCTAGGAGAGGTTATATATATTTAAAGAAAAAGGAAATAAAATAACAAACCCCTCTGACTCCATTTGGCCCTTTGTCTGCCGCTAAGCTGAGGTCTGCCACTCACAGCCACCACAGTTTGATGACCTTGTTAGTTTGAGTGCCTAATCTGCTAATGCCCAGATAAAAATAAACAGTCATGGCTGCCATTGAGGACCCTCTTCCCTCTTTAGTGACTACAGCTGCTGCCCACTAGCACAGACGATACCCTTGCTTTTATACTAGGGAGTTCTGGCAGCCCACCGCCCAGGAGTAGAGGGGTGGTCGGTCGTGCTACCATTTGTTGTGATTAGCATAGGCAGATGCTAATCACCTTTCAAATTCTTTCTAGTGATCATTTTGAAAACTTAAATCTATCCAAAAGCCATCGACAGAAGTAAAAGATTATATAAGAGCACCGTTGATGTCAGGGTGTAACAGTAGCATGAGATTAAATGCAGGTATCTAGTAGGGCTGAACGATTGATCTAATTCAAATCGACATCGCAATGTCATAGAACGTGATTTTCCAATCGCAAAGGCTGTGATAAAAATGAATAAAGTGTTTGTTTTAATGTTACATAATCTAGCCAATCAGAAGGTCGGAATCAGATTAAAAAAAAAACAGACAAAGAACAGGGCACCAGGTTGTCAAGCAGGCCGAATACCACCCGGCAGTGATCACTGACCAAAATAATCAAGAGTATAACTCCATAAGAAAGAGATTCAAAACCGCAAAATTACTCTGGCAATAGCGGAGTTCATAGGGAAAGATTTAATCAACACGGGGACCATGGCCGGGTTTACAGCTTTGGTAAAGACGCTGGATTAATGGACCGGGCTCAAGACAAAAAACCTGACCACCGGACCGAATATCAACTGGCAGGGATCACTGACGAAATTATATATATGTATCATATACGAGTGTATATGAACGCGATTCAAAATGGCATCGCAAAATGACTAAATCGCAATCGCAATTTTGGTCTAATTAATTGTAATTAGATGATATCTTATAATTGGAGATAACAGAAGGGTTTGGGAATGGGATATAAAGTAAGGCCGTGATTATGTCAATAAAAAGATGAAGTGATTGGAACAATGACTAGGCCTAGAATAAACGTTTGTTGGTTGTCAGACATGAGAACTGCCATGCTGCCAGACCCTAGCATGCCCTGACCACTTTATAAGAAAAACAAATACTTTTAAGCTACTCCAAAGAACCATCGCACATCAGCATATCAACTTGTGATTGCAAGAGAAACTATTCTGTTATGTTGAAAGTAAATGATGTCAATGTCATCATGATATGCAGAGAAAACAAAAAGTTGGAAAAAATCTCAGCATGGGTTTTCCACAATTCATTTGAAGACATTGTCAAAGGGGGACTGTCAAGCTCTCCAATTTTCTTATATAATACGCATATTACGATCTTGGTCCATTCTGACAAAAAGACCGGCTAATCTGATATTTATTTTGCGAATACGTATCAGTGTACAACACCCATACCCAGGGACGCAAAAGGAATTTCAGTGCCCTTCTGACAAATAAAGAAGTATCGTATCGTATGAAGCAGACAGTTCCCCTTTAACATAACACCATTTATTTAGGCGAGTGAGTGGCCTGGCTTGGAACGAGTGTATGCTAATTAGTCACCCGCTTTGCTAAATAGCCAGGAGGGCTAAATAGACTCTGAACATTAAATCAGCCTGGACGAATAGCATTAAATCCATAGACTGAAATAATTTGAGATTGCAATGGGTTTCATAAAATATAATTTTCTGATATATAGATTACAATCTTAACCATTTATAACTTAATTGGACATAAGTTAGGGTTAGAAGTTCATCGGTTGTTTAGTCTCAAAATCTTTCTCTCTTTGACTTTCCTCTGCTCTCTCTTTTCAACTCCAAGATTGGACCTACAGCACCTCTAAAGAACAGGCCGCAACTTAAACTTTCTTATAATGCTTTTCATTTGAATAATATAATTTTCCAGATTGAACGAAGCGGCTCCACTTACAGGACTAAACTCCCAAGCTCATCTACTGTACATGTTAACTTCCCCCTCATCAATCGCCTTGCAAAAAAAAGAGGCCTTGTCAGAAATGTCCTTTCCCCCCTGCAGTGAAACAAATAGGATATAGCAAATTACTTTGTAACACAGAGCTTTTTAAAACATTGAATATGGATGCACACATTTTTACACTTTACATTATTTGATCGCATTTCGTTGAATGTGTGCTCAGACCAAAAGATTGGTGAAATTAAGGATTTCTAGCGACTCTCTTTACCGAGGACAAAAAAGACATGTTGATATGACAGTGTTTCAATCACACACACCTTTTGCATGTTACCGACTAGGGATGTCCCACAACACTTTTTCACATCCGATACAGATACGGCAGCTTTGGATATCTGACACTTTGTTTTACTCTTGAACAAATAATAATTATACTAATAAAATATATGGAAGCACTTGCATTTGCATTCACTGCTCATGAATGCAAATAAGCTTCCTTAAAACATCTCACTAAAGGAAAGTGAAATTGCTTAAATCAAGTAAAAAGATTCAAATAGAATGCAAAAGTCTCAATGGAGTAAAATGTACAAATGGTTGGAAAAATAAAGTGAAGAGTTAAACAAATAGCGAAAAGTGATCAAGTTTGAATACATACATAGCTGAGCTATAACAGCTGATAGTTTGAAATGGTTGAATCAAGTGTGTGCGTGTGTCTGTCATCACCTTTAGTAACCAGGAAGTGTTATTGACGTTATTCTTTCACATCTAGTTATCGAGATAAGCTCACAAAATGATTAGGCTTATACCGTCGGATTCCTTGAAGTCGCTCTTTCATATGGCATGACATGAAAAAGATTGTTTACGTTAGCTTCTTCCGGGAGTACATCAGACATTTAAGAAGCAGCTAGCCTCTAGCCAAATAAACGGGGGTCCCGACACAGAAACGCCCGATATATAATAATTGTATTTCCAATTGTTTAATTTTAATTGATTGGACATCCGAAAATGGTTAGCTTTTGTGATCGCCACAAGCAAAGCAGCGATCGGCTCTAGCCCAAGCAGGTGCTTTTGATGTGACCGCCAGTTTTAGCAACGTAACCTGGGAGATCTCTAGTTGAGCAAAACATTTAGTGACTGACTAGTTAGTATTATTCAACACTGATAATCAAAACAAACATAATTCCCCTGTTGCTAAGCCACGCCGTTACCATGATAAAATTCAGTTGGTATTATGGCCTGCGACACAGTCTGATCCGCATTATACACTTTTTCTTGTCCCATTGTGTCTTGGGAAAAGCGATGAAATATACCTCATTTTGCAGCCTCTCGGGATACCGCTGTCGGTGTTACATATAACCGAAGCACATAATTTTACCATGTTTTTTAATGAAAGATAAATCCACCGTTATATTATGCCTCCTCCCTGTTGTTTTCAATGGAGTTGTCCGAGCTGATGTCAGAGTATAGTTGAGGCTGGAATGTCATTGTCTCATCTGCGTTCTAAGGGCGGAGCATAGCGACAGGTCCATTAAGATGGATACAGAACAGATTCAAATTGATTAATAGAAAACTAAGTAGTTAAATAAAGATCAATTCCTGCGACAATGGCAAATTAATGTCTTTCTTCATGGACATAGTCAAAGATTTTTGTTTAGCTAGCTGTAGCTGTATCGTTCATGCTAGATCCTATCCATTGCATCCAACCATTAGTCCTGCTAGCCAAGAAAAAAAACGGATGGTTTCTTTCTACTCTTGGCATTTGGAACCCAATTATAGATGCCCACTAATAAAGCCCTATAGCTTCTATCTTTTCTGTTCCTATTATGGAGACTGGAATGATGTCGGCCAGAATGTCTCATTCTCGTCCAACCAATATCTATGGTAAGTATGAAAAATCCCAGCTGACTGGAATGCTGACTAAATGGGTAAGGCCCAGCCATGGGTGAAAATACTGTATGAAGGGATGGAAAAATTAATGGGATAAGCATTGTTGTTTTTTGTATTACATATATTGCAGGGTTGGTGTATTGAAGGACACTCCGATGCACATCAGCATTCATAGGAGAACACTATACTGGCAGGGGTGACTTTGACGCATGGAGCACTCTTGTCTGAAGAAATACAACAGCATTGAACTAACAGCAGGGCCTGTAAAGCCCTCTGGCATAAGACAATATCTTTACTAGAGGTGCAGGCTCAATACATGACCTATGGCATTAAATGCTGTTAATGTGGTAAATAATGCAAACAGAGCAATATTTATAGAAGGTCAATGCTCTGGATTAACAAAACGATGTAACCAAGTGTTTATAGTCCAAAGACTAAATACAAATGAGCACCACCTGAATCTCAATTAGTCGTCTGAAATGTATCCGTATTTACCTTCAAAGTCCTTTGTTATGGGTAAAAAGACGGCTTTCGCTTAACACTATGGACCTTCGTTAGATTAACCCCATTTAGATGGTCTTCCTGCTGCCCAACAAAAGCTTACAAATAAAGAAACAATTAATGCATTCCGTTGATAACTATATGGCGTTTCCGGGAATGTCCCGGCAAATTATTTTGTTTATTGTCATACATAAAGTAACATGTCAAATGCGACGGGTGCCGCTTTAGCAACCTTATAATCTGTACAACAAAGCAACAAAAAGAATAATAATCAGCAAGATATTATCTCCCCAGGTCTAATATTAAATACGAAAGTAAACAAAAGTAGCCCAGTTTATATCTGCTTAACGGAACACTCTTCAACCCAACACTTTATCTCATCACCGGATGAGATAAAGTTCCAATAATGTCCGGCTGGACCAAGGCTTACGAGCAATGCACCATGGACGTAATAATGTCATAAAATTACATTATGATACAACTTCGCAATCCTTGCATATTCTGAGTGTTATGATTTAGTTTTGGGGTATATTTCAACAGCTTGAGACCCTGATCACAATATGATGATTAGAAAAACCTGGTGTGCACTGCCGATGGAACATCTCTTTAACACTTTTCCCAAATAGCTTTTTCAAGCCATAGGCACTCCACAAAACTGACAAACATTACTCTCTGCACGGTGCCAAAGAGAAGCTGCTGTTCAGCTGGTTTCAGTAAGGGATGGCTCTCGCTTGGCAGTAAATATCTCCCGACATACCTTGCAGTCTGAACACTGTGTCTGGCAGGGTCATTTAAAGTAAAGACCCAACAACTCCTACAACTGCAAGCTGGTAAGACATTTATGTTATTTTCCCAAAGTAAGGCATTTAGGCAAACGGAAACCAGAGTTTGTCAGGTAGCTTTTTATTAGGGTTAACACACACACACACACACACACACACACACACACACACACACACACACACACACACACACACACACACACACACACACACACACACACACACACACACACACACACACACACCCCTTCTATCAAATATAGTTCTTTAGAATTGTAGGTAATTTGTACATCTTGTACATCTGCAGATCCCCAAGCAACATGATAGGTCTAAATAAAGACATTTAAACACCCTGGATTTGAACTAGTCTCCGATCATATTTAACATGTTAATCTACGGTATGATATACAAAGCAAGGTAATTCCTAAAAAAGTCTTGATGGTTTTTACACTATATACATTTTAACCACATGATTGCACTACTCAAATGCATTCTCGGGGTTGGCATGAAAAAAGTATTATTTTTAAATAAACGTTGAATGACAGACATTTCAATAAAACTCAAACTGTGTTAAGGAATATTGATTCATGTTAGCGACATCCAATTCAAACCAATGCCAAGTGAACCACTTTACTTTTATTCAAACCTTTCTAATTATTTGTGTATTTCAGGGAAACGGCAAATACGATTGTCAATTACAATTAGGAGCATCCGTTAAACCACTGAATGTCAGACATTTTTGGTCACATAAAATGGAAAAATTCTCCCTTTAATTTCTATCAGTGGCATAATCCTCTTCAGAAACCCTTTTTAGGGTGAATTAGAAAGGCCCTGCATTCAGTGGATGAATAACAAAAAGGGGACGGAAAAAACGACAAGGGTCTAGCTGTCTGCGTGGATTAGAATGGCAAAGAAAATCCTTTCATCTCAAATCTATACTTCTAAACTTGGAAGCAGACATAAACGCACACAGAACCAAGAATGCAAATGCTCAGAGAAAGAAAAATAAGTAGATGGGCATGAATGATTCCAATTTTAACATAAAGGGAGAGTTATTTCTGTCAACTCAACATAATTAATTATGTTTAAAAACAGGTTTACAATCTGGATTAGAGATCTACAGTACTTCTAGCCTTGGAAAGCTTCTCTTTCTGAGCCGACCTCTCATATTGGCTTTAAGGAGATAGAGCACGCACAGTATCTTACTTCTCCAGTTTCTCTTTCTGAAATGCAGGCTGCTGCACTATTCTTGGCAGATGGCCTTTTGACATTGAGCAAAATGTAACACAAGGGAAAAGCACAGACAACCTCTTCAGTCAAAATACAACAACTTCGATCCCCATCATACCACCCACTGGAAAATGGATTAGCTAGTCTGTCAGAATTCATCGGTTATAATATCATGCCAAGCACCAGAAAGGCTGGTTAACTGGTCTGCAATATGAAAAGTCGGCAGTTTTCCATTGTATATGCTCGAACAAGTAAAAACATAGATGGCCGAGGGAAAGAAATTCACATGATATTAACAACAATACCTCAATTAAATAACAGTTGCTTTCAGCAGAACTGAAAGCATTATTAGATAAAAGTAAGAAAGAAAATCTGTCAACAAAACATTGACTAAGTATATACTAATAAAACATTTTAAAATTATAAATTAGGTTAATAATGAACAGTATTACATCACAATATATATAAGTCTTCAGATGGCCTATATCCTGTCCCCGGGATAGCAGCCACATTTTAAAGCAACGTTCTTGTGTATGAAAACACTCCTCAGTCTGGAATTAACCTCAAAGCAGATGTGGTATTACGAAGAACAATTATAAATCTAATGCTTGATGCTGCTAACAGAAAAGTCAGAATTGCAATTCCAGAATTTTACGGTACATTTACCATCGGATGATTTCAGAACATGAGACAAGATAATATCTGTTTGCTTAAAAGTAGAAAGACAATTAAGGAGGTTCTTTTTCTGGCAACAAACTAGGTGTTTACTGACAATAAAATGGCCCAGTGTCTTCTTACAGTAGATATTAGTATTTACATACTCAGCAAAAGGGACAAAGGAGAAGGAAGAAAACGGTTTAACACACAGCTCTGCATTAAAACAAACATGTTGCACAAACTGTGCCAGCTCTTTTTCGGTTAGTCCAAAATTCCAGGCGGGTAAGAGAAAGGGGGGGAGAAGACTACTCCTCCTACTGTGTGGGTTTTGCCCGCTAATCAGACCACATGCCTCAAGGATTCAGGAATCCTGGAACTTTCAGGCAGCCCTCTCATTCCAAACACAACCTCAGCAGCCTGTGAAAAACTCTGTGTGCGTGTGTGTTGGGGGAAGGGTGGTCTAAAGACAACCCATTCATAATACAGTTCTACCCTCCCCCATTCCTTTCCTTAAGCCTCCCCTCCTCCTCTTACCCCTTATATGCCCTCTCTTGCCTAGCATAAAAGCACAGCCCTTTTTTCCCTTTCTTCTCTTCTGCTCGATGCAGACTTGGTTAGAATGGAATCAGTTTATTATTAGAACCTGGTCCAACCACATACCCACAATGTTTCAAACAGCGGCGAGACCAAATAAAACATTGACGTGTACTCCTGCCAATGGAAGTCTTGTTATATTGTGCCTTCTCTTACCTCCTCGCTTTATTTATCATTGTCCCTTCTCCCTTTCCCTCCTCCCAGCATTCTCACTAACCATGAAGGGCTCCATGAAAATGTTCAGTCTGACAATGGAGGACAGCTGCTCTCACTGCGCAAGTCTTTAATGAGCTGAATTAGTTGTACAAGCCTCGCAGCTCGCACCACCACCCTCAACCCTCCTTACCCTAGTTCCCCAACATACGCCCCTCTCGTAGCACATCGACTCAGATCCACATTACCAAGGCACAGGAAGAGCTCAGGGGGGAGAAAAACATTGAGGGCTGGGACGGGGAGTTTCGGGGAAAGACAAAGCATGACAGGGCTTTGTCTACGAGATCTACTATTGCTTTTGCAGGAGTGACCTGAAAACCCCCCGAGTGAACCATCATAATCATGATTCTTTGTGTTCTAATGTTTTCCACAGCATGTTGAAATATTGGAAGCCTTTATTGGCAGTGTAATGGCATTTCTTTGGATTCTCAGCTAGTACTTAAATGGGCAGTGAACCCAAAATCCTGTCTTATATGTTCTTCAACATAACCATTTTATCGCCATTACTGAATGAAAATGTCGAGAAACCCGAGTAAAAAAATAAATAAATTGCTAGTCTCAGTCTTTGCCAGTTTGTGAAAATTCCACACTGCTCTGAACACATGTAGCATTATTTTCGTGACTTTCGAAGTTCCTTTTAGTTTACCCTTCATCGCCACCACCAGCAGTTGAATTTGATGTCCTTGCCCAGAGTGCTTTTTTTTTAAAATATAATAAAATTATCCATGGCTCCCAACAGGGTTATTAAAATCAATAACCTACCTGAAATATTTTAGTAAAAAAAGGAATCTGTTTGGAGATACAGAAAATAAACTACCATGTCACCTAGTTTGATCATCAATATTAGCACCATTAGTCTGCCATTCCTAGAAGCCAACCTCCCGAGTTTAAAGGAAAAAGCAAGAAAAGGTCAGATCTGAATGCAATTGGTTTCCCCAAAGCACTTTCCCCAAAAATAACCATAAAAACTAATCAAAGTCTGCCCTACATCACAGTAGCTACTAGGGATGTGAATATCTCAAATTTTTCATGGTTGAATAATCAGTGGGTGGTATGAACGAATAATCGATTATTCGATGTGTGCTAACATTGAAAAAGGCTGCCATGGATCATCAGCAAGTAATCACTTAATAACTTAAACTGAAAAAAAAAAAAACTAACAGTAAATAATCAAATTTATTCTGGTATTAATAAATTAATATTTATTCTTGTAAATACTTAAATAAGGCTAACATAATAATGCAGAACATAAAAAAAATTACACCCATAGTAGAGCGGTGCCCGCATTTTTGGCTAAAGCATTGCGAAAGGACTCTTGAGCATTCAGCATTCATCTTTTCGAGACGCGAGGTGATGGTTCTTCGACACTGAACCGTGTACTCTAGCTCTATGTATGCCATTAATTCTGGAAACCCCCTCCCCTCCACTGTACTAATAGGAAGCATATCTTTAGCCACCATGCTGGCAATTAAGGCAGACGTTTTTTCGCTGCGGCTTCTGTCACACTTGCGAGCGTGAATAAATGTTGCCATACTTGATTGGGTGGGTCCCTCATCTTCGTTTACTTTGACAGTTGGATGCAACTTGAGATGCGATATCATCGTTGACATGGAGTCATGGTATGATAATTTAGTTCCACATATCCCACACGGGACACGATTGTCTTCTATTTTCTTGGTGTGCCCAGGCGGAGCTCTTGCGGGACTTCGACATTGTTAGCCTCCTATACCAACAGAATAGGCCTACACACTCTGTAAACTAACAACGTTAACACAATGCGCTTTTGAATGACGTCAGACTCCCTCCCCGTTCCACACTCAGTAGCGTACCTGGTGTCGTTTGTTTGTGTTGTATGCATATATTAATATTCATGCTTGTGTATATTGTTTTTCTGTACATTATTTAATAATAATAAAAAAAACTAATAGTGCTACAGAACCAACATAAGTTTCGTCCGTTAATTCTTGTTTATTGGAATGGGAAAAATGTTAACGGTCCAAATGTTAAATATCGGCTTCGACGCTCGGGAACGAATAATCGAATAATTGAATATTCTGACCCATCCATAGTAGCTACGAGCACAGCGGTCTGAGTGGGCGAGAGATGGTTCTAACATAAAAAATGTCAACATAACCTTTGGTGACTCTAAACAAAGATTTCACGTGCAGCAGGACTACAGCCAAATAAGTTCCCAAGTAGGCCGTATACCACCCGGCAGTGATGACTGACCGAAATGACCGAGAGTATAACTCCATATAAACGAGAATCAAAACCCAAAATATTTTGGGAATTAAGTTTGTGTGATTTGTTACCGTTACTGACTGGAGATCAGTAAGATTCATATTTATTTCTCTTTTACAATTCAATAGTTAAATAAAGATATAATATCAATTCATGCATCAATTAATCTCAACAGATAGGCTTGGCCTACAGGAAAGAGCAGTTTATATGTTGACTGCTTTCAATGTTGTGTTGGTAATAGTATAGAAGTATTTATTACTTATGTTTAGTGAATAATAGGGAAGATAAAATCTCAATATTAGTCTAAAAAAGAAAATACGCAATTAGATTATTTCCCCAAATCGTTCAGCCCTAATATTCAGGAAGTGACCTTTGTTCTCCCCAAATGAAACATTGATCCAAAACCTATTAAACCTAACAACTACAGCATTTTATTTATTTATTATGTACATTTCAAGGAAGACTAAGTTTCTTTAGGAAAGAAACTAAAGATTGAATATTACTTCTGCCATGCTTCAATTCATTCCCCATCAAATTAGCTACTTTATGATGAAATAATCCAATCCATTGCATTGTAGTGTGGGTGGGGTTGGTTTAAACACCCTTAATTATACAGGCAACATACATTTTTAACGAACATTTAAAAAGGTTTATGAGTTACTGGACTAAACAAGTTTGTACACCTGCACCACAAGATGTGTCCCGCACACGCAATATATCCAAGATACCAAAACTTCAGAAATGTTCTGCACTTGTATGCCCAGAATAATATTTCTCTTGCAGCCTCCCTTATTAACAAGCCCACACATTTTGACATGTCTAACATGACCACCATTTTATGACTCAACCATAAAATCTGTGAGAGCTTTTTAACAGCCACATGCTTCACTGACAAATATTGACTCAATCTCATGTCTGTTTCCATAAGGAGCAAGCTGCACAACTTCGTCTTTCTACTAAGGGAGTCATTCATGATGATTTGTATAACAAATGTGTATTGTTAGTTTTACTTTGTTTGAAGTGGGGCTCAGCAATACGTTGACATTTCTTAAAATGTCAAATTAACACAGGATTCAACCGTATGGTCTTAGACACTAAAGGATTTGGGTTTGGATATCGTCCTCAAAAATATTTGATTGCATATTATGATACATATTGAGCATAAAATGCATCGTTGGCAGTCTATCAGGTAGGGGTGTACGGTAAACGGCATAGAAAGTACACCGGTATGAATTTGCGCTACGGTATGGATTTTTACGTTACCGGTGTGACCGGTAGACAGTGTTGTGTGCAACACGTTAATACAGCGACGCAAGTACTTTTTCATGTCAAATGTAAAGTTACGTGCAACTAATGAAAATATGGTAACGAAACGTAGTTCCTTTTTTCAATTCGGCATTCAACATTACTTTTCCCAGGGACAGATTTGACAGCGATACTGCCTTCTCAGGCAGTATGCTATTGTGCAAGCACTCAGGCTCGCTTGCGCAAGAGTCCCTACACAAGTACTCATTCCATACCGTACGTGAAAGACGCTGATCTCTGCATCTCTTCCACAGACATCGCTTCTGACGGCATTTTCCAAAGCCAGTCCTTACAACGAAAAAAAGCTTGCGGTGGAACGAGATAACAAACGGCATCACTGTTTACCTGTGTAAGGACATGGTCAAAACACTCGATCCCAGGTACACGTTACCTTCCCGCACACACTTCAGCCAAATTGAGATGCCTATGCCGTAACTATACGGCAAGGTCAGTGATCAAGTGGAGAAAGAAATCCAGATCATTAAACATTAGTGTTTTTCAGAGATGGAAGTAACTTGGGAAAAGATTATGCTTTATTCATGCAGATTTGCTGCCAAACCAACTATTTTACCCCTTCGGAAGCATTTATATCGAAATTAGATGAAATCATGAAATCGTACCATAATATACATTTTAGTCCATACCGTACAACTCTACTATCAGGGAAGACTCATTGCTCATTGACCGGAAAGTAAAAGGGGGGCTAGTTGTAGTTTTTTCGCTCGGTTCTAGCCCTACTGTTGATACGAAGAACCAAGCGAAAAGCCTTCAATCAAACATAAACAGCCCCCTTTCCGTTTCCGGTCCCCGTTTCAATGGGATTTACAAAATGCCAAATAAAACACGACAGAAACTGTACTTCACTACGATACTTGATTAGGAACATCAACGAACACCACTATCCACTCGGTGAGTTGCACATTTCTGAAAACAAACGTTTAGGATAGTTTTAAGGACAGGTTTGTGACTAACCATAGCCATTTCTTCTGAAGCAGGCAGGGGCGATTCAAAATGAGCCGAATACCAGAGACCAGACCAATAGTCAACATTTCGTTGGCAACCATTATATTTCATCCTAGACAAACCAGAAAGGGGGCTCAATGTGCTAAATACCGGAATTGTCGTACAATTCATTTTTTTGTCAGCCGATCCACGGATCACTTGTGTCGCGAACCGTGAGGGTTGAATCGTCCGGATAATGGGTAACCAGTGAATCCGTTGCACCACTGCAAGACATCAATATGTATATTGCATGCATATTATTCTAGTACAATGCATTTTGTTTACACGTTAGTTTTGTATATTACTCAATTAACACAGGTTAAAGCTCAAAGGGAACAATTTGGTTCATACCACAACTTCTAAATTGTTACATACTCCAAATTATAACATAGAATATTTTTTTTGTGGCCCTCTGTTGCCTATAAGCGGACATCAGTTTGACAGGGACAGAGGCTAATGGCAAACACGTGGAACACATTTCTGTGACAATAGTCTCTTCTTCTGCATGGTTAAGTGAGGCTGGGTATTTTAAACCAGGCAGCTATACAATAATCAGAGCAGCCATGAACACAGTGGAAAATATTTCATTTTGATTTCCTTGAAAACCATTCTACTGACTATACAAACAGAGCTACTTGATTCAACTGGGTCTCCTAAGAATGAGTTTTAAAAATGGATGCATAAACACAGGTAAATACTGTTTATGGAGGGTGAAACACATGATAGGAAAGCCTATGAGGCAAAATGTGTCTGCCGTTTACTTTTCTTTATGAATTCTAGTGCTTCTGATATTAATGAAATACTGTCATATGGGGATATGTATTGTAGAGAAAGTCTTCATTAAAAGTGCTCTACATTTTCCCCATAAATAGAGTAGTGTGTAGGAAGATATTTTACGCCATTCTGCCAATATCTGGTGGCACTACATTCAAATAGCATTACATTTAATTCAATAATTCTCCTTAAATAACCTCTCCCCATTTCAGAACAAGGTGACACTACCTTTACTATACCTAGTACTTTAAAAAGCCTGGACCTATTAAAAATGGAATGAGCTGTAAAACAAGAACAATAATTATTTGGTCCAGGAAAGTGAAAGAAGCCAAGCCATCCCTCAAAGAACCCTTTCAGCCTGCAAGTGGAGTATCAGGACCTGACCCGAATATCAGGAACTGAGCTGAGTGGCAGCCATGCTCTTAGACTGGTGCCCACTGCAGACCCCCTTCCTTCTAACATGTGACACTGCCAATGCATTTTTCAATGAGAGCTGCTCCATTCTTTAAGGCCAGCAGTACACCTGCACAGCAGCCTCACTCCCCGAGGCTTGAATAATTAGAAGAGTGAGAGGAGCCTCCAGTCAGTGGGAGTAAGTGCGTGCAGTGAGGAGGCAGGGGTGATTTATTTATCAACAAGAGATAAGCTTTGAGGAGTATTAGTAGGAATGCACTATAACTTTTTTATCAAACCAATACCGATAACTTTCAGCTCATCAAGGCCGATACCAATATCGATAACACACACATATATACATATACTGAAAAATAGGGATGCACGATATATCGGCAATGATATCGTTATCGGCCGATGTTAGTCATTTTTTAACATATCGGCATCGGCCTGATAAGTAAAACTGGTCCGATATTAACAGCCGATATTTATTTCCGTCAAGTTGCCGTTGTGTGTGTTTTTTGCCCATGTGCAGCTTTTTTGGTCATGTGACAGTGTCAGTGACGCAGCCAGAGAAGCAAGGAGAGGCAGTACAGGAGTGTTTGTCCCCTTAACGGTTTGGGCCTTTTTTACGGTCTCAAATGAAGATACTCGAATTGCAATATGCAATACTTGCAAAGCCGAAGTAATGCGCGGAGGATGCCGTGTCAAATCATTCAACGCCACCAATTTAATGAGTCATTTGAAAAACCGCCATCCAGAAGTTCACATACAATGTCAGGAAGCTAACGTTGCTAGCAAGCAGCCCAAAACGAAAACATCAGCAGCCGCAGTTGGGAGCCCAATACAGCAAGCACTCGACCAATCAAAGAAATTTGCCAAGGACAGCTCAAAGGCCAAGTCAATCAGGAACAAGGTAATGGAAATGATAGCTCTTGACGACCAGCCATTTTCCATAGTGGAGGACCGAGGCTTTCGTCAGCTGATAGAGCACATTGAACCCCGCTACAGCCTTCCAAGTCGCCGTTACTTTTCTGACGTTTCCCTCCCTGCTTTGTACGAAGTGTTAGCCACACACATCCACAAGATATTGGACAGCAGTGTGAATGACATTAGCTTCACGACAGATATATGGAGCTCCAACATCAGTCAGATGAGTACGTTAAGCCTTACTGCTCAATGGATTGATGACAACTTTGAAATGAGAAGAGCTGGTTTACATGCACAAGAATTTGCTGGGTCGCATACAGGGACTGCCATAGCTAGTTCATTTGACGGCATGTTTGCTCAGTGGAAAATACCGAAAGAAAATGTGCATGTTGTGCTTTGTGACAACACACGAAATATGCAGAAGGCAATGGACGAGTGCGGTCTTAAAAGCCTGGGCTGCATGGCTCATACACTGCAGCTGGCAGTGCATGACAGAGTGCTGAGCCAGCAAAGCATCTCCGATTGTGTGGTTATTGGAAGGAAAATAGTTGGACAGATGCGAGTTGACATGAGTTGCATTGTTTTGCACTGTGCAAAAAAACACTAGTATACAAGTGTTTTTTATGGTTGCTTGAAGGAAACATTGTTTGGACATTTACTTGAACATTACATGTAAATTGGAAATTGTGCACTGACTACAGTGTCTGTTATAAATATTCTCAAGTTTGATTAGTGAGAATGTAGTCAGAACATGTCTTGATATATTTGATTTAGCCTATTTCACAGTTTTGGGTTGAAATTGACTTAAACTTGAAACACTTTTTGTAATTTATTAGACAAGTGTGTGGTTGCCATGAATATTGGCAAATTTGATTGAAGTTATAAAACCTTGTCAAGATATTTTGATTTGTGATCGTTATTGTGATTTATGATCCAAACCTTTTCATAGATGCAAGTTAAACTGTACTTTCAAAAGTGCCTTGCTACAAGTTGTAAGTAGCCTAAAACTAACTGTTTGTAACTTGTGTTTGTTATGGATGCCCTGTAACTTGTTGAAGAAACAATGTATTTCGAAGTTCTGGAAAATGAAGAAAGAAAATACTTCACAGTGTTTACATGTTCTTCGGTATACAAAATCATCATAGAAACTTGTTTTTATACCAATATCGATATCGGTAAATATTGGTTATCGGCCATAACAGCAATATTAATATCGGAATCTGTCAATTTTCATCACACTTGATGCACGATATGCGGACATCGGTGTAACTCAGACATCAGTAGAATAAACGGGGGGTTTAGAGGGGGTGGGCTTGACAGGGGCGGGATATGACGTAGGGTCGAGGTTTGCAATAGGCGGGATAAGGACGGCCCCTGTCACTCAGGTTTGTTTTGGTCTGACAACAGACAGCACGGAGGCAGAATGGGCAGAACTCATCGCGATCATCTTAAATGTTGCTGCAGCAATGCATCATATATTCCGTTGCATCCACAACATCCGCATTGATTGATGAAAGATTGGAGCATGAGTTACAGACAAATAGAAGAAACGACGACGAAGAAAGGCGTCGAGAACGACTGTGTTACCGGAGAAGAGAGCGTATTTTTTCGACAGCAGGAAAGGTGTAGCATAACAATAAAAAAACATTTTCTATACGCGTGCAGTTGTGAACTCATGGGTTGTACTATGATGTGTAATTTTAGAGTTACGATAAGACCTATCATTAAGCGTTATCATAGTGGGAGCGGGGCACTGAAATTATATAGGCTAGGTTTTCAGGGCTATTCGTCATGATATCGGATTTATCGGAATGACGTAATAATTTCTGTTATCGGCCCGATAATTATCATGCACCCAATTGGTAGTATGGTAGTTGGGAAACAATACAGGAGTAACATTTCTCACACATACGCAAAGCACTTGTGTGTAAGTGAATGATCCTCAAAGACAAGTTGATTGCTGCCCTTTGAGAAGGGGAATTGCCCTGGCTCAGTTAAGATATTGTTATTGAAACTAACAAGGCCAACATGGAGGCAAACAATTCTCTGCATTGATTTAAAGTACTACTTGTTAGGTAAATAAAAGCCACCACTATGTTGAATCCAAGATAGGCACAGTATGTAAATCACCCAACAAGAGAATATTATTATTTATTCTTACTACCCTCCCTCACATGTCAAACTCAAAATGTCAACCCGTCATTTGATGTAATGTTCATTAATTCTGGGTGGTCTGGTGGTGGCCATTTATCAACACAGATTTCAAAGGCCATCTCTGGGGTCGCAGTTGTGGCCCTTTTGCTCTATTACGCGTCTATACCCAATCCAGGGTTTCCATTCTAAATAGATTGTGATGGCTAAGCCTCTTTTCCTTAAATTTCCCTCCACATTCAGGCTGTCTAGAGAGACTCTGTATCTTGCCTTCCTGTCAGGGTGTCCAGGACTTAAGGAATCGTACAGGCTTCTTTGGCGGCCCATCCCCCAGCCCATTTTCAAAGCAGCAGGGGAAAAACAGCAGAGGCTGGTTTTGCACTCGTAGGCTCCCTCCCCCTACCGCACCAGGCGTTGCTGGGGCTTGTGGGATTAAGAATGGAGCACGATGACAAACAAAACAGTCCCGGGCAACACCCCGCACTGCCGTCTTTTTTACACTGGGAGTGCCTGAAAGGGCTGCTCGGAGGCATTCAACACACAAAGATAGATCAACTCTGTGAGTGGACAAGATAAGTGTGGGTGAATAGCTAAGCAGTCCACCCATGACTCTCTTTTATGTGGTGACTGTGGGTAGCATAAACGCTTTAAATAGGGTGGGAAAAAGCAGCTACAAAATTTAGAGTTATGTCTACTATGCCTAGCTTTATTAAACACAGGTTTGAATTAACCGGGTTATTTGATAGTTATTTACAGAATAAGGTAGGGATGCATAACAAATATGGTCCAATGGAAATTGGAAATTTGTATTATGTATTCTTTCAATTATAAAATTATCGCAGATAATTCAATATTGCTTACATTGGCTTTACCAAGCGCTGCACCCAGTTGTTGCACTCATTACTTCGAACTCTTGCACCTAAGTAAATCCACATGGCATGGGCGTGGTGGATTAGGGAGCAGACATGTCATCGCCGGTTGGGATGCTTTTCAAAGCTGCAGAGGCCAATCATCAATACATGTTCAACTACGATTCCAGAGGAGGGGGGAAATTAGATAGTTTATGCATGGGATGCATAAAGCCCCAAATTTAAAAATTAAGAATTCAAGAAATACAAACAACTAAATATGTGTCCCATAAGTGGACAAATACTCGGTGTCAGTTTCACTAATGTGAAAATCGAAAGCCAGTGTAACCTGTATTTTGTAGTCTATGTGCTTAACAAACACACCGTAGCTCCAAAGGCCACGCAGTTCTTTACCCGCCTTTAACAGTTCCTAGAGCTATTGGGATACACTTCTATAGAGCAGATTTAATTATGTATCTATTGGGGACATTTAGAAACCTATCCTGGTTTATATGTTTTAGTTAAACAATTGTTTTGGACAGGGTAATTCGACTGCCGGGTAGAAATATTGAACAAATTATGGTTCTTTAGAGACATCATCCTACCTGGGTAAGCCGGAAGCAGGTAATTATACGTTATCGTATCGGTGGAAGAAAATCATCATCCTTAGTAGCATCCCCGTTCTAAAATCTATGGGTTGCCAAACCACCACCTCGTTTTCTCACACACACACACACACACACACACACACACACACACACACACACACACACACACACACACACACACACACACACACACACACACACACACACACACACACACACACACACACACACCTTTTCCACCCAGCGTAAAATTATAATGTTAATGACAATTTAACTTCTCTAGAATACATCCTCTAAATTGTATTTTTTGCACACAACATTTTTAAGTAGTCACTAGATGTGCCATATTATTGACCTCATCTTAACGAAAGACTGGAATTGTTATCAAAAATTGAAATACTGCAAAACAGAACCACATGGAAGGTAACCAGACACAGCAAATAGTAAAAATTGATAGAAACTCACCTTTTCGTTTTTCACCTTTTTCAGCGTTCTGCATTCATTAGTACTATTTTCTAGTTCATCCGGTTCAGTTTTTGTGGTTAATGCTGGTACAATCCCAACCGGTTCAAGTGCAATATTCCCCATTTGTTCAGCCCCCGGCAGGTCTGATTGCGTGTTCTCAAAGGATGTGTTGCGACTACTCCCCATAGCCCCTTGGGCCTGGGCCACAACATCTTTCTCTGCAGCAGCTATGGCCACCACTGGGCCTCCATCTACTTTGTCCTTCTTACTTTTTGCATTAGCCCCTTCTTTCTCTTTCTTTCCACTGAGAGCCCCTCGGGAGGTCTTGCCCCCCTTTTCCAGGATTTTCCCAGAAGTAGAATTGTTGCCTGTGGCTCCTGCCCCAGCTGCTGCTCCCGTAGGCTCCCCCTGAGTCCTCCCCGTGGTGTCCTTTTTGGCCCCATCTCCAGCTGAGGCTTTGCTACTATTGTCTTTAGAGTTCTTGTTGCGCTTGGATTTCGATTTGCTTTCTTTGCCTTGAGAGCCAGCCACTGGACTGACAAACCTGATGTTGTCCGGCAACGCCGCCACTGCACTCGGTGGTGCCGTCATTCCATCCTTGGTGCCCGACATCTCAAGTTTGTCCTTTTCTAAATCGGCGTCAAGGTCAATGATCAGATTTCCAACACCAATATCCCACTCATCCCCGCTGTCGTAAGTGTCCACCGCATTAGAGTCCACACCTTTCCCGCCTGCAGTGCCACCACTTAGGGACATTTTAGTGCCAACGGCCCAGGTTTTTCTTGGTCAGGTCTGACGACCTCTCAGACGGCTGTGGTGCTGGAGCAGGGATAAGAGAATCCTCACGGTCTATGCGTTCGTTTTCCATTTAACCACATTGTGCCCTAGGAAGAACAAAAAACAGGTGTTGAAGGTGGGCCCAACTGAGATGTTCTATTTATATACATTTTGATACTGGCTGTAAAAAGACCCCCCCCACACACACACACACACTACATCTTTATGGGAGTAAAGGTGTTCCGACACAGATTGTTAATAAGCATGACGTTTTGTTTTGGATTATTTAATGTCCAAAATATCGTTTTTATGCATGCCTACATACAATCAAAGTTACAACATCCAACTATTTTGAAGTGGGGTAAAAAATTACAGTCAGACATCTGTGTACAATTCAAAAGTATATACCTCCCTAAAAAATACATTGAGCTGCAGCTGCTCAATTAACACTCGCCTGTTAGTTATTGTCGCAATGCGATGATGGAACAGCCGTGCGGTTTCGGCACCATCCCCAGAAAAGTGCAACTTAATGGTTGTCTAGTAAATATCTGTTATTCTAATAAACGTCTGTATGAAAATAAAGCAATCAATTGGGTACTTCACTATGCCTTTATAACGTCAAGTACATTTCATGTCCAGACAGAGGAAATGTAGGGATAGCAATATGTTTATTTCTGAAAGACAAAGCTGTAACTTTCACCAATGCCAACTAGGGATGGGCGTGAGGAATCGATTACTCGAGTACTCCTCGTTACAAATGAACTCGGTTGGTGGACAGGCAAACTCGAGTTTGCATATACACACATAAACAAAGTTTTCTGAAGCAAATGTATGCATAAATTTTCTGTCGGCGCCACTAACGCATGATGTGGGCACAAAGAAGATGAAATGCATCCATTTCCATGGCGCGTTCCGTGCCGTATGCAGGCACGCCAGAATTCAAAAAGTTAAGAGATGGCGGTTAAAGCAAACCGCAGCGAAGAATTGAAATACTTTAAAGAAATAGGAGATCATAAGGTGAAATGTAAAATATGCCAAGCGAAATCGAGCTACCAGAAAGTACTATGCGGCAACATATGCTCCTGAAACACAACGGTGAGTTCGGGAAAGCAGACCCGCAGCAACGGTGAAAGTGTGTCGGCTATTTTCACCGCCGCAAGACGCAGCTGTAATCACGGGCGTGTAGAGAAGATCACAACGCTGAGTATTTCCATAGTCCATTTGCTGCCGTTATATTTGCAGCTTTAAATTATTTGCAATAGTTAGGCTACTTGTTTCGTTTTTTTTAAACTGTTACAGGCCTTGGTTCGACGTGATTTAAATTGTGAGACGCATATTTATTTTTGTAAGGAAAATGTATTTTGAACGGTAAATAACAAAAATAAATAATGAATACTCTGATAACTCTGACTGTTTTGATGGAGAATAAGCATTACATGTTTGGTTGGTAATATTGACGTTCATCATCAGGCCTATTCCTGCTGCAGATGCGTTGCATTCTAAAAATAGATTTGATTTAACGAGTACTCGATTGATCCTCGAGGAATTCCTTCGATCACTCGAGTTTGGAATTTACCACTCGTGCCCATCCCTAATGCCAACCCATTGCCTCTTGTTGTATTGTAATCCACTTTTAGGAGTAACATTTTATGCTTTCAACTATGGAGTGACGTATGGACAAAATCTTGTATCACGATATGGGTCATTTCATATCACGATAGCGATATATATCACGATATAGGACATTTTCTGTAAATTCTATGAAAGAAATTTCTCAGAATAACGACATGCCTAATGACTACTTTTTTAATAATCCTATCAACTAAAAACAAATGTAGGCACTTTCTCTTTTTTCCTTATGTTTGGAAGTGACATTGAGTAGAACTGTGACAAATTAGAAAAGAAAGGGGATACACAAGTAAAAAATATATTTTAAACTGAGTAATCTCAAAAAGTGCAGCAATAAACGTAAGTTGATGAAAATACAAAATGTAAACATCACTCCGTTTAAAAAAAACAGTACTGCAACCAGTAAACAGTTCGTACAATACCGTATAAAATATCAAAAACAATTATACATGTCGCCGCATCTGTATTTTCTGAAGACAATGTGTGTGGTTCCGGCACACACATCCCGTGACGCCATTTAGTTAGCTATAAATACAAAACTTTCCACATTACCTAAGGGAGTGGTCCTGGATGGGCACAACACATTTTAGGCCTCTGGGGTTCTTTGAAGCATACTTGGGACTGGTTAATAATGGCCGCTCAATTGCCCATCATATTTTCTCATAAATTGGCTGTACTTCTAACATTTATGATGGAATCAAAACCACAAATTGTGGGTCATTAGGGCTTACAGGTGGGTTTATACGATTAGGTTTTTCCAGAACTTTCAAGGTACAGCAAAATCCATCCAAACAGACTTTATGTGTCCCAATTGTAAAAAGATACAGCATGTCAAATAAGTTCAAGATACCGAGCTTCCAATTTTTTTTTACAAAAAGGAGCGCAGCTCTCAGCTGTATACGTTTGACCAATAGTTCTATATATTTTTGCCCCAATAGGGAGAGAGAGAGAAAGAAAAGAATAAGACACAGATAACAAGTCTGGCTTGCTCTGTAACCCAGAGGTCTGACCGTTCTCCGAAGCCGGGGTGTTTTACGAGATTTCACACTGTTGCCGGACATTCATTCTGTTTCACTCACCTCCATATTGGTTTCTGTATGTGACGCACATGTGAAGTGAACATAAAGCAGGTTCAGAACGACGTAAGGTACTTCCATGAAGTAAAAAATAGGAAAGACAGGAAAATATCGATTGATACATTTCTCTTGTCCCCCGATATTCATCGTTGTTTCGTTCAGCCCTACGTTCAACTACTCGAAAGCTCCAATGTTTTGATTAAAAAAACATGCAGTTGCATGCTGTTACATAACTTTTGTAATATATCACACGGTACAGTGTGTCCCACGGGCCAGGTAGCATTAATCGCCTAGCCCTAACCTGTATGCTTATCTATTGTCACCTGCTGACACTATTTTAAAGCTACAAGAAGCATTTGTAAACATTCAGCTCAATTTTAATTCATTAAAGTAAGTGAATTAAGAGAAGACAACAAAAAACATTTTTACAAGAACCATGCCTGGTTTCATTCCTTGCCCCAAATCCATACATTAAAGGGCATGCCAGTAGAATGAGTTTGCTCAAACAAATACCTGGACTTTATGTTGGAGGACGACCTGTCTTTTAAGTTTCATGTTGAGAATTACATAACAAAATTGATTTTAAAGTTTACATATTTTGGTGGCAATCTTTAGATTCTGTGACATTCAAGGAATGAATTTAACTCAAGACCTACCTCAACCAATATGAACCTTTTCTTGTATTTAACTTTCTTGGTAAAACAAAATAAATAGTATAATGTAACAATATAAACATAACAATAATAATAATAATAATAATAATAATAATAATAATAATGAAAACCCGCTGCTTCGAGTTCCTTTGATGGGCCTCAAGCATTGTGCGTGGAGAGGAGGAGCGGGCAAATCAGCTGTCAGTGCGCGTACGTATCAGTGATACTTGGGTTGATCCAAATTGAGGGGTTGCGAGTCAACAAAAAATATTTCAATGATATTCGGGTAGGATTGATTAAAATAAAAATGCCAAATACACTTTTGTAATTTATAGAGCAGGCTATAACATATAAAACACAAAGACATAATTTGCTGAATGACTTGCACAATCGCAAAGATGCAGCCAAGCTTTCCAGGTGCCAACGTAGACATCCATCTTTCTTTTATCTTAGAACAGTTAGAACAGGTGATTTAGGTCACCGTTTTATTTCAAATAGGTAGCCTATGATAAGCGTATTGGCTGTTTGTTGACCTGGTGAACAAAGTTCTCGATTAGCAGAATGTTAAGAGTGTCTTCTAATAAAGACATTTCTTAAAATATTCTGATTTATGCTCGGGAGATACCATCAATTAGGCATCCCCGTGAGTAACATTTTATGTAGGCTAGCGGGAAATCCTTATTTATTGTGAATGTTAAGGTCCAGTGGCATGAAAATGTCACTTCATGAGGTTTTCTATCAATAATATGGTCGGAGCACCTGGAGTATTCTAGAATATTTACAGAACACGGCCCAAAGCTGTGTGCGCCTTCGGATGATATTATGAATCCGAGCCATTGCGATACACCCAATGTAAACACTAGCGCATGGTGCCGTGGCCGAAAGCTGGTCATGGCCACACCCCCACCCTCCACCTTGACCTGCCTCTAAAAAAATGCATGTTTGTGGAAAGCTCATTGTGGGTCTGTCTCGTAGTGGCTGTAATTCTCCACCAAGGCTGAATGTCTTGAACGTCTTCAAATACTGTTTGAGGGGCCGACTTACACCTATATAAGGGCGCACTCACAGTAGGCCAGCTGTACCGTGCCCAAGTCTAGATCGTTTGGCTAGTGTGAGCACGCCAACCGTACTCAAGCCCATTTCAATTCTGTGGCCTGGGCACACTTCGGAGAGGTGTGCTCAGGCCACGGTACAGATGCTATTGAGCCGACACGCGCACACGCACGGCTATGCAACCTGAGCTGGATGACGTATAGTCCATGCGACCCTTCTTTCCCATTAAACAATAAACATGACGGCAAGCAGTTCACGTTGGTGCGATAGTCGGCGACAGCCGTTCGTCACGGCGCAGGCTTTCTTGATTCACTGGAGAAGGCAGGGCTGCGCACGGAGTCTACACCTCTTTAGAATAGTTTGCACACTCCCGAATGATTTTATTTTTTTTATGAATGATGACAACCGCATGCAAGAATAAGTTCACGTCTTAGTGTAGGCTACAAACGCGACTAACTATTTACAAGTGCAAAAACGCCAACATATTCTTTATTTTGCTGACCACTTGTTTTTTATCCCGACAAAAGCCTCATATGGACAGATCCTCTGCGTCTCTCTCGTAGATCGCACCACCTTTCAACGTCTTTGTTTAATACGACTACATAACCTTCTCTCACTTGATCTGCAGCTTGCAGATTTCACTTTCTCTCCAGTTAGAAGTTAACTGCTCATGATCATATCACTGCGTTTTCTCTGTGGAGACAGCGCAGCAACACCATTACCCAAGCCCCTCCACCCCCCCTGGAACCGTGGAGCCGGCGCAATAGTACTTGAGCGAGGTACAGGTGTGAAACAGACTTGAGCGAGGTACAGGTGTGAAACGGACTTGAGCGAGGTACAGGTGTGAAACGGACTTGAGCGAGGTACAGGTGTGAAACGGACTGGGGCACGGTACAGATGTGAAACGGACTGGGGCACGGTACAGATGTGAAACGGACTGGGGCACGGTACAGATGGCCTGGTGTGAGTGCGCCCTTAGAGCATCCATAAAGTAGCATGCCATGGGACCTTTAAGCTATTATCATAAACTTTTACATTAATGCTGAAGTGGGATAAAATAGGCTATAAATGCAATAATGCAGGTTCCTCACGTTAGACTGCTATTTATTAACAAAGTAATACTTTGTTTTAAATGCACATGACTCAGGGATGTGGGTCGGGAAGCAGGCCGGGTAAATTATTTTAATATTATTACTTGCGGTCCGAGTTGCGGTTGGATTGGTTGATTGGGCGTGTGTGTGTGTGTGTGTGTGTGTGTGTGTGTGTGTGTGTGTGTGTGTGTGTGTGTGTGTGTGTGTGTGTGTGTGTATGTGTGTGTGTGTGTGTGTGTGTGGGCCCTATCTTGCATCCGGCGCAAGTGACTTAGTCACTGGCGCATGTGTCGTTGCTAGTTTACAACTGGCGCAGAGCGCTCTTTTGCCACCTGCGCCACTCGCCGGTAAATTAGGGAATGATCTTGCGCCCCAAGGGGCGGTTCGGCGGAAGGAGGAGGCGTGTTCTGGCGCAAACGGTATTTTGCCGTCTCTGAATACCATTGCGCTACTGACCAGGAAATACCTGGTTTAAAGTCAGTGGCGCGTTGTTCAGATGCTATTTTAAGGGCGCAAGCATACATGCGCATGCGATGCATACGGATTGCTTGTGCACCTCGCGCATACACTTTGCTTCTCTCATCTACCTAGCCGCACATTCTTGGTAAATTATTTGGGAAAGAACAGCTGATGCAGCGGTAATAAGTTGTAGGCTACTTTTTAATCAATGCATCTGCAAACACCGTACAGCAAACACATATTTTCTTGACACAGACATCGTGTAGGCCTACATGCCCATAACTTTTAGGATTGATGAGTAGGCCTATTTGATCGTGAAAAAAATTGTTTTACCGCGAGTGAGTGTTAAAAAGAATTAATGAATGCGGGCGCGCGTGTGTGCTCTGTTTAAACACATGCAAACTAAACACTCTCATCATCATCTCATCTTCGTCCGCTTATCGGGGGTCGGGTCGCGGGGGGACCAGCTCAAGCAGGGGGCCCCAGACTTCCCTTTCCCGGGCCACATTGACCAGCTCTGACGGGGGGATCCCGAGGCGTTCCCAAGCCAGTGTTGAGATATAATCTCTCCACCTAGTCCTGGGTCTTCCCCGAGGTCTCCTCCCCACTGGACGTGCCTGAAACACCTCCCAAGGAAGGCGCCCAGTGGGCATCGTTACCAGATGCCCGAACCACCTCAGCTGACTCCTTTCTAAGTAAAGGAGCAGCGGCTCTAATCCGAGTTCCTCACGGATGGCTGAGCTTCTCACCCTATCCCTAAGGGAGACGCCAGCCACCCTTCTGAGAAAACTCATCTCGGCCGCTTGTACCCGCGATCTCGTCCTTTCGGTCATCACCCAACCCTCATGACCATAGGTGAGGATAGGAACGAAGATAGACCGGTAGATCGAGAGCTTTGCCTTGCGGCTCAGCTCTCTTTTCGTAACAACGGTGCGGTAAAGCGAACGCAATACCGCCCCCGCTGCTCCGATTCTCCGGCCAATCTCACGCTCCATAGTTCCCTCACTTGCGAACAAGACCCCGAGGTACTTGAACTCCTTCACTTGGGCAAACTAAACACGTAACGCATAATACAATCAATGGCAATGTCTATTACCGCGGGGACACATGCATATTAGGATAGCATACAATACTGATAAGAAACAATGTTTATAATGTATTGCGTATATCATTAAATAGAACCACAGTTACCGCATATCATATGTTATAGCCTATCATACGTTTTTTTTGCCGAAATTTATTTGAGGACTCAGTATTTCTGAAGTTGTGGAAGAAAACCCCTTATTCCATGTGTGAATTAGGCCACATTATTTGGCAATAAACTAAGCCATTTGCAAATTCATGTGCATCTGTCTCATCGGAGACTGCAGACGCGCTGTCAAAATATCAACTCGTCCGATTCAAATGCGCTGATGGCTCTTAAAGGGGATGGGAGCTGGCACTCTCATTGGTTTGTTGCACGTAACGCCCAAACCACACCTACGGGTAATTAGGCTGCTTCAGACCAACCCTTTTGACGCTTGCGCCACGGCGCAAGCGTCATTTATCCGCCTGTAAAATAGCGATAGCGCCGTAGAACCGCCCACAAAGCTACTTGCGCTTTCCCACTTGCGTTTCAGACCGTTAAAATAGGGCCCTGTGTGTGTGTGTGTGTGTGTGCGCGCGCGTGTGCGTGCGTGCGAATGACCGGGAGAAAGAGTGCTATGCGGAGATGATTGATATTTATATTTCAAGATTGGAAAAAAAAACTATCAATTTGTGGCGCTCGGTGTTCATTCTGTGGAGCTGCGCCACAAATTGGTCTATGTATGGGACACATTGCTGTAACAGGAAATTAATGTAAATTCGAACCGCAAATAAGGCAATTCATAACAAATCTTTTAGAACTGTCATGACAGTAATCCAAAGTATTATCTTCATAATAATTTTGTGAGTAAAACCACAGAAGAGTAAAACCTCACAAGCCAACACCATTTTTCTGAAGGATTGGTCCTCATGAAGTGTTTCTGATCATAGGGTAATCTTCAACCCAGTATTTATGCCATGGCCATTCCAAAGGACTATGTCAGCGGCTCATCAACAGGGGTCTCATTTATAAAACTGTGCGTGGGATCGTTACTAAAAGTGTACGTACGCCCAAGTGTACGTAAGCCAAGTTTTGCGTGCGCCAAAAAATATTCAGATTTATAAAACCCTGCGTACGCACACCGTACGCAATCTTTGCTTTATAAATCACAGAGTGCCTACAAGTGTGTGCAGCTGAATCAGCTTCACGTTCCGCCCTGTACACGCCCCTTTTTAACCATAAATGGTCAATGCAAATGACCTCATGAATGCGATCTGCATATAAAACTCATGTGACCCAGATGCATATAAAACTCGTAAGACTCAGATGCAAGTATTATGTCTTGTCGGAAACAATGGCAGAAGTACTGAGAAAAGCAAAAAAGCGAAATTTCCCGGAGGCTGAAGTGGAGACACTTGTGGGTGAGATGGAGGCCTGAAAAGTAGTTTTGTTCGGCGGTCACGGATGGGATCGCCAACAACAAAAAGCAGAGTGAGCGGCAACATGTTGCTGCAGCAGTGAACTCTGTCAGTAGCACGGAGCGCACAGTCCCAGAATTAAAAAAGAAGTGGACTCGTCTGACATAAAGCTACATATTTTTATGTAGCCTACCAATAAATCGTTATGGTCCCTAAAGACACTCTCCTTCCGAATCCTGCCATTTGCATGGTCCGCCAGAAGTGCCATATGGTGCAGCATTACCACGGCGCTCACCTCTGTATTTATACGGTTACGGTAGACTGACCGAGAACACTTAATGAAAAGCATCAAGAGTAACGGACAACGATTGTGATGAGGAGTGTGGCTTGGTTTTCCACACTTGTGATTTAATTGACATTTGATTATGTGCTTACAGTGTCACATAAAAATATTATGTTATTGACACATGTTGGACGGATGCTTTCCATGCAGTCGCGCCGTCAGTGGACAGTATGGAGTGACGGGATTAAATATAGAGATTTATTTTTATTTCTATTCTAAGAAGATGTTTCTGGAGTTATAACTGAGAAATAACGCAGTTGACTTAAATTATTCTGATTACGTAGATTTAACGCATGATACGGGTCGAAATTAAATTTATGAAGGGCGATGATGAAACATTATCGTTCTTCTCACTCTACAATTCTTCTGTCTGACTTCAGTTCACCACCACACCATCCGTGTCGCCAATTCTCCTTTTCCTCTAAACTATGCGTACGCATGGGTCAGAGTTTGCTTAGTGCTGCGCACATTTTCCCGTCAAGTTGGTTTTTTATAGATCACAACCTTGGCGTGGAAAGTCACGTACGCCAATTCCAGCCCCGTTTTGTGCGTACGCAACGGTTATAAATGAGACCCCAGAACAGTTTGAAACCAGTGGATGGATGAGGAAAGGCTTCCTCTTAAGGGCTCAGCAGTGCGTGGCAATATCAAAAAAGAAACATGTCAGTCATTCATTTTGTTACTTTTTTTCCTTTGTCATCAGGCCTTTGGCAGTTTTTGATAAGACAGTTTAATAAAATACAAAGTATCAGAAATTTCAATCAGTCTTTTCAGGAAGGCTTTTAGCCAATTCTTTCCAAAAATTCACAGTCAATCCTTTTCATTATTTGGAAATGTTATAAATGGAATCAGTATAGATTTTTGTCTTTTAGCACCATCAACGTTAATTCACATTCAAGAAAAACATATCCTACAGGCCTCCTAGAATATGGAACCTTGGTCAATTTCATCCATGCCTCTTTGAGAGATGAACATATATGAGGGAATTAACGCAAAAAGACACGCACACAAATAATTTACAAGGATTCTTATATTATGATTTGCTCTAGGGCTGTGTCAAATGTGATGTGTTCAGGTCGGCTCAGTAATATGATTGATGTGTTCAAAGGCAACAGAAAAAAATAATAATAATTGAGATTTTGGTGAAAACTTGTTTTCCCAGTAATATAAAATAGATAGTAAAGATAGAATTATGACCTGTTTAATGTCTATCTATCGTGAACTATCATCATCTTATCAGCCATTAAAGCAATATAACAAGTTCTATTTCAAGGAGTCTCGAAAATGGGTGGCTTAAATCGATTGGTTCCTAACTGTTGTATAATGAGCGTATACATAACTGCTATGACGCCCAATCATTTTGTGAAAGTTTGCATATCACTCCGCGCCTGGAAGTAGAAACAGTTACAAAGTAAAAAATATGTTGATGATGGAGAGGGTGTAAATGTTGTTACTCCGGGAGTGAGCAAGGCGATGGAGAGACTAATGGCGCGTTTCCACTGCAGGGTGCGGAACGGATCGGATCGCAAAGGTGCGGATCGGGTCGCGTTTCCACCGCCAAAAGTGGGCGTGACCCGGACTTAGCCATACCCGTTTTGGCCTCGTTTTCAGGACTCCTCCGTTGGGGTACTGAAAACGAGACGAGACGCCTGAAAGGGTCCCGGGAAATTCTAGCTACACACCCCCTCCGTTGATTGGTCGACAGAATCGTCACTTCCGGGTGACGCGGGGATAACAAACAAACAAACAGTAGCCTCGAGGTATTATTCTTTACAATTAACATGACGCGTAAAACGCTTGCTTGGGCGAACAAGGAGGTGGAGACGTTCGTCTGCATTCTTGGGGAGGAAGACGACGTTTACGATGTTTACCTAGCTGCCGCGGCGATCGACATCCGGCCTACCACAAAGGGTACTGTCGGCAGTGGAAACGCGACCTCGGAACTGAGCTATACCGTTCCGCACCCTGCAGTGGCATGGAAACGCGGCATAACGAAAGATTATGTCGCGTTTCCACTGCAGGGTGCGGAACGGATCGGAGGATCGCAAAGGTGCGGTAGGGAGGGGGCGGTATAGCCCAGCTCAGTTCCGAGGTCGCGTTAACATTTTTTCCTATTCAAATATAAAGTTTTTCACAAGGCATAACTTTGTTTCCCTGGTAACGCCTGAGGGTATGACTAATACCTGGAACAATCATTACCTTCCCGTAAGGTTCTTATGCAACATAAAAGTTGTTCACTCCTCCAGTAAATAGGACGGACCTTAGCTACGACTTGGCAACGGGAGGTACTCTAGTCCGCTCAGCTATAAGCCAGAGATCTAACGTTATGCATTGTACATATTATTTATAATTCGTCCCAGCCTTTATAAAACAGATACTCTAGGTCTATAGCATATAACCGTCTTGTCTGATTACAGTTTAATTAATTTTCCACAATTTACCAGCTCTCGTTTTGAAGACCGAATCACCGCACCATTCGTTTCAATGGGATTCGCGAAGGTCTATACTTTCAACATAAAGTGTACATATTTATAATTTGAAATTCGTCCCAGCCTTTATACCACAGATACTATAGGTTTTATAGTAGGGCTGGGCGATATATCGATATTTGAAATATGTAGATATTTTTTCAAACGAGATATGGAACGAGATGACATCGTCAACATCGATAGTTTAATTTGCGTTGAAAGTACAGCATATTTTATCCAAATTACAGCAGTTTCGAACCGCGACTGCCGCCTGCTATTTCGTAACTCTGCTACTCTCTCTCCCGCTCTGCCTCCGACTCACACACACACAACACAGCCCCCATTCCACCCACCACGTCACTTTTTTAAATCCCCTACTGCACGAAACATGGAGTCCGCTGGCAAATGCAGCGCAGAGGAGCTTGTATGCAAGTAGAAAACAAATGGCTCTATAGTTTGGAAATGTTTTGGGTACAAGGTGTGACGAATGACAGAATCAGGTTATTTGTAGAGTGCTTCAAATCTGTCGCAATTAAAGGGTTGAGTAGGCGACGACCAACCTCTTCCATCACTTGCAGCAGCACAACGTGCTCACAAATGCGTGCAGCGACCCAAAATCTTAAGCTGTCTCGACATTAATTATTTTTTATTCAGAAAAAGGCAGTACAGCAATTGTCCCAAAATGATTTCGGACTCCCGGAGTGTCCTGCGGGTGTCCGCTCCGGCGGAGCTCAGCTCCGGCGGGTGTCGCTCCATGTCGCGATTAGTCAATAGCATATAACCGCATTTTCTGATTACAGTTTAATGCATTTTTCACAAGAGACAATTTGACTGGAACTACTTAGCAGATAGTTGTTTTTTTGCGTTTAAGATATTAAGTGATTTCTGGCCGATGATCCATGGCTGCCTTTGTGAATGTCGGCACACATCGAATAATCGATTATTCGTTTATACCACCCACTGATTATTCGACCATGAAAATGTTGAGTTATCCACATCCCTAGTTCAAACCAGCATTAACAGTACAGGGATTGTCATACCAACGAGAATCCCCGACAACCCAAAATCAAATATATAAAAAGAAAATGCAATAAATAAAAAAAATTAAAAAAACATGAGCAATATCAATTACAGCGTTATCTTAATCTCATTTTATGCTAGTGCCATTGCTAAGATACTTAGCAATGGCAAAGATACTTTTGTGAATTAATAAAATGTCAACAAAGATATAAAACAGTATTTTTTTTAATGATGCACACAAGATTGCCCTTATCGGAACTATTGAACGATGGTAAGCAAGATGGAGATGCAGACAGCTGCTGACAGCATCGCGTTATTTCACCACGATAGCTCGCAGTTTTAGAATAGTAATATTTATGCGGACAGCTCAGAAATTATGATGTTTAGAAAGATCTTAAGTAGAAAAATTATCTGTTGGTCGATCACAGGGGGCAGGTGAGGTGATGGAGGCTGCTCTCATTTTCGTGCAACGCTCTCCCTGTTTGCAATGCTTCACTAAAAACAAGCTTCGTTTTTTTTAAGGGGATGTCACACTCTGCACCACAAAGTCCTGAATAGATTCTCGTCTTGAACCTAGGGATCGCTTGCACTAGTTATGGTGGTTTGATGCATTCTCTTAACACGGAGCTGTTCCTTGTTCTTCACATCGCTTTAGACTTTAAGTGGTCATCATGCGTATTTTTACCGGTCCAATCAGTATTTTGACAGAATTTGATAGCTTTTAAGAGGACGTGGCCGTCTCAGACGGCATCATCTTCGACATGTTTCTCTAAGCAGTGACAAGTTGTGAGTTGACGATCCTCCACCCACCTCTCAAAACAAGGCGATCAAAAACTGAATTATGTACTTATGCCTACTTGCCTGTAATTATACAAATATTAAATAATTTAGGTTACTAAAATAATCAGGCCAAAATAGTAATAGTAATTTCAGCCAAATTACGGAAAATTTGGCAGATTCTGTTTTTAGTACCAGATTCCAGAATCGTGGAAATCCTAGGGCCCTAGATAACCTTAGCGAAAAGCTTTGTCATTGTGTGTGCGTGTATACGAGGTGCGTGCATTGGGGGGTTCTTGATTGACCGATTTTCGAATATTATTCGAATACTTCTCAGCGAATAAACGAATAGTATTTTTGCCAGAAATGCAAATCCCTAATTTGTATCTAAATGTTGTATCCAAAAACAAAATACAACTGTACACCTTCATGTAATCAAAAGCAAACTATATTCACATACCGCAATGCAATGCTTCGTTAATATAATATCCTTTTTTCTCTATTATTTACTTGCCGAGAAATAATTGTTTATTGGTAGAATGCCCTTTAGTCGACAGAACGTTTATTAGTGGCATTGCCAAGGCATAGCAGGGCTGTGTATACAGTGTATAGGTACGGTAAAGTATAGCAGTAAAGATTTAATGATTTTTTAAAGAATTATTTTTGGATTTTTATCTTTATGATAGAGTGAGATAGACAGGAAGGTATTGGAGATAGAGGGGAGGACCTGCAGCAAAAAACCACAGGCAGGAATCGAACCCGGGTCGCTGCGATCCGGACTATGCCATAATGGTAAGCTCTCTACCCGGTGAGGGTAGAGATTGTAATTTGAATATTAAAAATAAGGCATGAAATTCATTATAAAAGGAAGATTGACAGCCATAGTGTTCAGCATTTTCTATTTTTTGCAAAGTTCATATGTATTTTTATGCAATAAATGATAGATTTCTTGTGACGACATTGTTTTACGCCTTAATATACCAAGTAAACAAACATTTGAACGCAAATATAAATGCAGAACGCCTGCTTCGCCATATTGGTGCAGACCGCACCAATATTCCATCCCCCGCGCCTCGTCTGTTACTGTTGTTTTTTTCCAGTGTACCAACAGGCCTGAAAACAATTCCAGGGGAAAAACTGAAGATGTATAATTTTTCATTTTCTGAAAAAACGACCTTGACTAATCTGGATCGTTGAGCGACGAATAAAATTGTAGGATTATAATTTATTTCTGAATTACTTTCCAGTCCTACAGTCTGCGAGCTTCCTAGTTGACAATGAAGAAAACCACAGAACAAAATGAGTCTGTGCTATATGTCATTACTCAGCACCTATAAGGAGAACAGTGTAAAATGGCATCTGGATACAGGGATGGCCTCAGCTTTGAGGGATTCAGAGAAGGGGCAATTCATATCAAGATTTCAGCAGCAACAGAGGTAAAGCTAGCCACCTGATCACCCTGCTCACCGACTTCTCACAGATGGCCCCCCCAAAGGACTCACATTCAGTTGTGGGGATTGGGCGGCGAGAGACGCAGCTGTCCCTGCTTGACTGGGTAAACAGTTGTGAGGTCTAATTTGTACGACACCTTCACAAAGGAGAAGTAACTCTATCGGTGTACTGCTCTGAGATGGAGCTGCAGCGCAAGCCCTTTAGGACTGAGGAAATATCCTAGGGAGCGCCCCGTTGACTGAAAGGCATGCAGGCTGTGCACCTCCCCGAGTGCTTGTCCTTTTTACACAGATCCAATTTCATTCAGCTATCTATCAAAGAGGCCATGTCAGGGGGGCATCTGGCCCCAGTAGCGAGAACCCTTCAGGGAAAGGAAATGTCAGATTTATTTTCTATGTATGAAGCACATCACTATCCAATGTTACCATTATAAGGTCTGTTGAAACCTTAATAAGATGATGATTATGATCAAGGATTATTTTTATTTTTACTATTTTACTATTTATTTATTTTAATTTATTGATAATTTTGGTCGATGACCTTGCAGCCAAAAGGACTGGACACTAGCAGGACACGATGCGTGCAGGACAGGACACACATCGTGTGTTGAGAAGTCTTATTATCCTATTTTTTTGTAATGCCTTTACATAATATGGGGGACATGAATCACAATATACTACTAATACACTATCATTGAGTGAACAAAGCTCATAACGCACCTAACACTCGGTTGGTTAATTTGTTGGTCAAAATGCTTTTGTCCAGGCAATCGCTTCTGTTATTTTATTAAGGAGAAGAGCAAGATATGCAGACCAATGAATTTTATTTTTGATTGATATGCTACATTGTGTTAACTATAATAATGACTGTTACTGGCTATTAAAGGTTGTACCAAAAACCCTCAATATTAGGCAATATACATTTTCAGGTCATCTGTGTATAATTCCAACAATATGTTAAACAAAACCAGATGTTAATAGAGAGAAATATCTGCATGTTCACAAACGTTTCTAATATCCATTAATCCAATATTAGGCAACCTTCCCCTAATTTTCACCCAGGAAAACCTTGTTCACTGATTTTACCACTCTGGACTTGAGCTGTGAGTGCCAAACCAATTGTATGTGTATAAGGCTTGCACTCGGGCACAAACATAAGCTGGCCAATCCTTTGACTGCTGCAGAGTAATAAACCACATGAAAAAACTCAATAATAAAGTTCAACTGAATGTGCACTGCCTGGAACAGAGTCCCCTTTCCTCTTGAGGCTGTTTCAACACAGCCATCTAAAGAGCCACAAAGTAACCTCTATGTAATTGGATTACCAAGATAGAAATGCTACGGGCAAATCCAGGTAATGGGAATCCGCGGTCTGTGGGTCGGCCAACATCTCTCGCTCAGCAAACATCTCATGCAGTTCAACATGATTTCCAGTGTGCAGTAATCCTCCAGCCTTCATACTGGAGCTCATGTGTTTTGCTGGTGTAGTACAACTTACGTTTAGCTTCCCTAGATATGCCAAACAAACCGACTGCTACACGGCCATGGCATGAACCATGGCAAAAACGTACAAGTCAATGTCCAGAATAAAAAAAAACTTGATTGGAATTACACCTCAGTCTGGAGCCATAAACAACTGGGCCGAACTAGAACTAGATTACTGTTGAGAATCAGTCCAAACAAACCATTGCTTGGCATCATCACATTGAGAAATACATTCCCATTGAAATAAATAATCTCTGGCAAATCACAGTTGAAAATGTAATACAATTCTAGATACAAACTCTTATATTTCACTTTGGTCTGTGATTTGAATAATGCATCAGGGTTGTAAGTAACAAGATTGCAGTGTATTCAAGTTGTAAAGCATCATTAATTAGGGAGTCAAATTCCTTTGTTTCATTTCCACCTCAGAAACAAACTATGGTCATGGGTAGGGATGTCCCGATCCGATATTTGGATCGGATCGGCCGCCGATATTAGCAAAAAAATGCATATCAATATCGGATCGGCCTGCACGGGAAAATCCCGATCCGGACTCCCGATCCCTCCGGTCGAACTCGAACTCCGGTCCGTGTTTTTGAGCGCACCAATGTAGGTAATCCATTCCAGTTTTTTTCAACTTTTCCCCCCAAATCCGGTCCGCGTTGTTCAGCACACCTAGCGCACACTGTGTGTGTGGTAATTTGACTATTTTCTACTCAGGTTTTGTGTGTGTTGCTTATATATAATGTTATATTGTTTACAATATTGTTTACACTCTTGTTGTTCAAGAACAGAGCACTCATGCCAATTCAGTGTGTGTGTGGTAATTTGACTATTTATTATTTTGTCTATTTTGTGTTTATTTAACCCTGAATAAACAGGTCAGCTTCTCATTACCAACTATTGTGGATTATTCAAACTAACCTAATTAAGTTGGCTAGTTGTTCTTAAGAGTAAAATCCTTCAACATGAGTAGTACAACAAAATAAGTAATATCTTTAATACATGCTTGGATCGGCCGGTATCGGTATCGGCAATAAACACTACCCAAGACACTAGGGGTGTAACTAACGATACACGTATTTGTACCGAACCGTCACGGTACAGGCACTTCTGGGTGTTTATAGAGGTGGACCGCGGTGCGTAAATGTGGCGTACATAGCGTTAATATGGCGAATGTAAAGGCTTGTTTAGCGATGCGGTATTTAAAACTTAAAGTCGGAGGTCCTACGTTGACTACAAAACATGCAAGTACAGTGTTTCCCATATTCATAAGGTTCACGTGACGTCACTGTAGCTTTGCGCTGCCATCTTGACGACCAATCCTACCCACTGATTTCAGTGGTAACTCAGCACCAACAACAACACCTACGACCACAATCAAACTATGAGGATGCGCTCTTTTATTCTCTTTAGTGCAGGTAATGAAAGGTTCTGAAAGATGGCATATCCATGTAGCTTACTATTATAAAATGCATACAAAAAACGTTGACATATGACCCACTATGTTCTGCTCCATATACCCAATGTTGACATCGTCCCAGCCAAAGAGTATTGGTATTAATACCTCATTCATTGTCCAAAATATTCCATAATAATTCAAATCGGGTTTTGTTTTGGGTACAAAATGAATCTTGAAGAAAACTCGCAAAATTATCGTCTATGATTTGATGACACATGACACTATATATTTGTGACTTCACAAGAAGTCACAAATATATAGTAATACTAATGGACAAAAAAAAAACTAGGGATAACAAATAAGGATCGGAGCCTACAATCGATAATATCTCTGTCTCTCTAACATTCAGATGAGCGGTGTGGGCGGCCATACTTGGCGAGATCGGTCGTGCAAATGGCGGCGTTCCAGAAAACGTGACGTAGATGAACCGTATGAATATAGACCAATGTGTGGCGCAGCGCCACAGAATCAACACCAATCGCCCCAAATTGATTCTGCTATTTTTTTTTCTTTTGGCGATTTTAAAAATAAATATCGTTCCGTTCATTCATCTCCGCATAGCACTCTTTCTCCCTGTCATTGTCGTTCACACATGCACACAGAGACAAGCGCGCATACATGCCAATGGTGCGCGGGTACACTACCACTTATTGGATAAACCCGCGTATCGCTGATACATGCACACGCACTGACAGCGGATTCGCCTGCTCCTCCTCTCAACGCGCCTACAAAGGCAAACCCGAACCAGCGGGACATTTGCGATTAATGTGAAATGCGGTTATCGTTTATATATATTACGGTGTTAGACCATGGACATATTATAGAATAGACACCGGATTCCAAAATGGCGCCCATTCATTCCTATGTAAACTGCTCAATGGCGCAGGGCAACATCAAGGAGAGATATGCTTCCGCATCTCGGGAGCCTAGCCACGCCCTAGTTCATGACGTACCGGATGCAGAAATATTCTTGTTTTTTAGCACCCCTCCCCCGTCAACAAACCAGCGCGTGCCCCCCCCCCCCCCCCCCCCCCCCCTCCCCCGTCAACAACTTCAAGAGACCCCCACAAAGATGGAATCATAACTCGAACACTGCATGGATGTATAAGTTAACTTCATAAATATGATAGATTGCTCCATATGACATATAACACCAACCGCATAGGTAATCTATGTAGGCCTAGAAAAAATTACAGTTCAATGTTATTGCTTAAGAAACAGATTCCTTCCAACTATTTACTAAAAATGCAATCAATAATATACAAATAAATGGTAACATATCGATCAGCAATGAGGTTGGAGTAGCCTACCCACATAAATAATTGTAATACACCAACATTGTTAACTGCCATACACAGCAAAACAAGCAAATGAAAAATTAAATACTAACGCAACTGAAATGTTTAGGCTATTAACAAATGTTATAAAAATGATACCGTAATGCACCCGTTCTTTGTCTTACTATCTTTTGAATAAATGGATCAAAAGATGGGGAATCGCAATGATCACAAGCAGAGGAACGTGAGAGTCATTGAGCAGCAGCTGAACCAGTCTAAAAATCCCTTTATCACTAAAACACTTTTAATGATTCAAAGTCACCACAGTGCCTAAAACCATCAACGTCATTCATGTTAAGTAAAAGGAAAAACCTCGGACACTAGAAGTTAACAGAGCCGTGCACTAGGCCCTGGTGAATGCCGGGCCCACCCCTCCTTCTCCAGCAAAAAATGATAACATAAAATGGCTAATAAAACGCTTGAGGTGGCGTTTTGAAAAGAGAAAACTTATATTTTTTAGGACATGGCATAAAGATAATTATGAGCCTTTGATTGATATCCAGTCATTTTTTGCGGAGACACATTCCTGTTCCACACTTGTATTGGAGTGAACGGAGATATCTACTTCTGGGCCCCTTGAATCGAGGGACCCGTCCACAGCCCGCTTAAACAGCTGCAATACCAGGCTTGGCCGCTGAGCACTGGTGGATTGCGGAAATATGCACTGTTCCCGGGGGCTTGTGTTAGACCCCCAGGCCGTTCTGCCGGCAATTTTAATTCGCTCTGCAGCAGAGGCTGGAGATCGGGAAGATCGGGAGGTCTCCCGGTGGGCCGGTGACGTGTTAAACCAAATTCTGTGACCCACCGAAAAGTGTGACCCCAGGGGGCGGGTCTTTCTTTTCTTGAAACGTTCATTCTAAACAGCATTTTACACAGTAGTCTACAATAGGAAATGCTCAAAAGGTAGATCACCTAATTAAACACTTGACTGTAGCTTTTTATGGGGAAAGAAGCAACGGTGATGGACCGTATTCTCCGTCAGCAGTCCACGTCCCAACTTGGTGGCACTTTTCAAAAATACAATTTTCTGCCTTTTCTTTGGAGGCGGCGAACGCCGAAGTAGCTGCTCTATATATTTTTCTTCGATCTCCTGTTAGTTAAGAAACAGCGTTCACATGCGTTCTTGTGTACCAGTTATGTGCACCCCTGCTTATATGAACCAAAGAATGCTTTGGTTCACGAACCAGGCTCAAAAATACTAAATGATTTATGTATAATTAATTTACGAGTAATAATAGCAAGTTGTTGCATGACTCACCGTAAACAGAATGAGAGATCGTTCATACAGGAGGGGACTCCTTGAAATAGGATTCACAACTGCAGATGCTGCCACATTTGCAGACATCGACTCAGACATAAACATCTCACACTCCCTATCTGCTAAATCTGTGCAGCTCGCTCTGTTTTTTTCTCTAGCAAAAAGCACCCTGGAGGAATGTGATTCAAACAAGGCTTTAATGCTGGATCACCTACATTTTTATTTAAAAGAAATGTGGCAATTTAATGCCGTAGACCAGTGGTTCTCAAACTTTATATACCGCGTACCACCACAGAAAATATTATATAAAGTACCAGCATTATGACAGATGTTATAAATATAATCCATACAGTAGCGTAGGCCAGCGGCCTTATTCAGCTACGCACATCTCATGAAGGAGGCACATTTATTCTTAAAAATAATATTATTATTATTAGCTGTTGTCAGCTGTACAAAGTGGTAGCAATAGAATAGAGACACGGAAACACATACACACACAGCAAGTGAGAACATGATCTCATGGTAAATGTATTTCCATGTGTACAGTGGCGGCTGGTGGTTTTAAAGTGAGGGAGGAAGGACTGCGTGCTTGGTGGCCATTGGCCTGCTTGCACTGCTAGTGGCGAATGGTGGCATAAGTATGTGAGACTCAAGTTGTTTCAAGGTGTTTATGGGAACTACTAAATAGCAGGGAGGGATAATTATGTGAATTGATACAAATCCACCAGTGGCAGCATTGTACTTTAAAAGCTGGTGGGCAGCATGTCTTGGACTACAAGGGCAGAAGGAAAAGATGCAAAACCTTGATTTGTAAAACTAGCATTGGGTCTATTTTTTGCCCTCAATGACTGAAGCTATTAGTTGTTATTTTGCTATGTTTATTTTCAGCTACAATTGTTTTAAGAAAAATGACCAAAAAAGTGACAAGACCAAAAAGGATGCCATTTAAAATGCATCATGCTCTGCATTATTCACTAACATAACAACCTTTCCACAATATCAAACAGAATCAGAGCAACAAACAATTAAAAGAACAACAAGAACATTATTTCACAAATATTTGCATGAGCTGTAAGCCTAACATTGTTTGAGGCAAATGTGGATGTTAATGGTTGTCTCAGAATGTTGGCCATGGAGTTAAGACAATTAACCTTGAGGGACTTCATTTATAGAAGTGCTGTTTTACATAGGCGAAATAGTGGAATTACAGGGCGTGCCAACCCGCGACCGTACCAGCTTAGCATTGTGGCAGAATTTCCTACAACTAAATAAAGATAAAACTTAGATAAGCGTTTTCGTTGCCAAAGTTGAGACTAAATGTTAGCCCAAGCCTCGAGTCCCACTCCTTGAGAATGTATATTATGGATTCAGATGAAAATTTCAGCAGCCATATCAAGTCAGTGAAAAAGAAAAATCTGCCTACTAGGGGTGAACGATGCATATTTATTCATGTTGAAAGGAATCGGTACAGACGTCACGGTTCGGTGCACAGATTTACACGGAGAATACACAGTATAAAATTAAAAAAAACTGGTGGGCGAATTGATTAATGTAATGCCAAACTAATGTTAGATACGCGATCTTCAGGGACAACTGAGACGCCTCAAAGGGCGCCGGCAAGTTCGAGCTACACACGTCGTCCGTTGATTGGTCGACAGTATCACATTTCCGTGAGACAGGGTAATAATAAACAATCACATTATCCGCAAGGTATTTCTGGACAACGGCGAATGCTTCGTTTATTGAAGAAAATGTCGCACAAAAGTTTACCGTCCTACATTATTGATCTTTGTTCATTGTGCATGTTCTTCTTTTACCTTTGATTTATTAGCAGGCAACACTGTGTCGGGGTGCTATGAGCTCACAATGCTAACGTAGCTTCCACTGCTATCGCGGATAGCCCCCCCTACCATAAGGGTACCTTCGGTGGTGGAAACGCGAGCCGTAACTGAACTGCTCCGAAACGCACCTTCATTACTCCACCAAGCCGCACCGAACCGACCCGCACCCTCAACTGGAAATGCGCCATAAGGGCAGGGCTGTACAGTGCGACAGTTTTGATCGCATTTGCTATTGAAATATTTAGCGTGCGAAGATAAATACAAGTCCACTCGCACCGGTGCGAAAGGGTGAGAAGGACCCGTGCCGAAAAAAATACGTCTTTCTGTACGGCTTTCAATGGCGCCACTAAGCACGAGTGTGTGGGAGCATGATGGGAGCCTTGAATGTTGGGAAATGTATTTTGAGGTATAGGCTCGCCAGTTCCGCTCGACTACTAAAAAACTACATTTCCCGAACATTCGCACGTTGAGGAAGAGGCTTTGTAACGGTCGCGGGAAATTCACTTTTTAAGCAAAACAGAAAAATGAAAAGATATTTCCCTGTATTCGGAAGTTCTTCTTCATCAAATAAAGATGGAAACTTGTAAAAAGAATACACGTATGGAAGAGATTGACTCGGCGACCACAAGCACGGAACCGGCACCTTCGGACGAAGCCGACTCCACCCATGACTCCGTCTCGGCCCACTGGAAAACGTACAGGTTTAACCCCCAGTGGTTAAAAACGTTCAATTGGCTGTTCTACGACCAAACCAAGAAGTCTATGTTTTGTAAATATTGCCTCGAGGTAGGGGAAAGGACATCAGAGGTTAATAAATAAGTGTTTGTTAAATTTGTAGTAATTACTTAATTTGGTTGAATGTGTTCACCACTTCTGGCTGCTGATTCGGTGAACACATTCAACATAGTCACTTTACTATTTAATATGTTCATTGTCACTTTACTGTTAAATTTGTTCATATAGTGTTACTTTTGTATATACGTCCTATTCTGTTCATATAGTATTTTTATTTTTTTGACTGTAATATACGTGCTACCAAAATTATTTTTGTGCTACTGATTTTTTTCACATGCTAGCACCAGTGCTACCATTTTAAAAAGTAAGCGTACAGCCCTGCATAAGGGTACTGTCGGCGGTAGTAATGCGAGCCGTAACCGAGCTGCGCCGAACCGCACCTTCACTACTCCACCAAGCCGCAGCGAACCGACTCGCACCCTCCGGTGTAAATGCGCAAATTCTGTGTGATTTGCACTTTCATAAATAAGACATGCTGAATTTTCCGTTTCACAACTTATTGTGTTATTTTGTTTACAAGTTACAGATGGAGTCTGGAGATTATGTGGGATGTTTACATCTTAGATTACACAGTTCAGGCTGCTGCAGATAGCTCAGGAGAGAGACTGTATGACAATAGGTGGTACAACCTGAAACATAAAAACGAATTGCCTTCTGCATTTTTTTTTTTTTTTTTTCTTCATTGTACTGTACTTGTACCGAACCGTGATGTCTGAACCGAGGTATGAACCGAACCGTGACTTCAGTGTACCGTTACACCCCTACTGCCTAACATCATCTAAAATGATGAATAAGAGGCCTCATGTCAAACAAGACGGAAAAAAACTTTGCCATACATTTATTCTAGCAGGTTTGATTATTGTTACGGTCCCTTTGCAGGCCTTAAAAAAATCCTAGGCAGTTACAGCTTGTTCAGAATGCAGCTGCTTGAGTTCTTACAAAGACCAAAAACTAAAACTCAACACAGTCACAGCAGGATTCAGCTCTATGCAACAGATTGCTGGAATAAACTTCCTTCAGATCTGAGACTTGCTCCAACCCAGACCATTGTATTAAATCAAGGTTAAAATAACAACAATAGCCTTTGCTTTCTGCTAAACTATTTCTTAAATTTGACCTCGTTTTATTCAAATGTTATTTCATGCATTCTTTGAAATGTGTTTATTTGCAAATTAGACCTCTTGCTGATTTGTTTAAAAGGTATAATTTTTGCTATTTACTTTTTAAATGTTAACCGGATATTCAAATATCAGTTTTGTAATCAAACATAATAACTGCTTAATAATACTCTAAAGGAATTGGGAGTAGTGGAGCATGCAGTCCTCTGCCTTTACCTTTATCAGCGAGGTCTTCAATGATGATGTACTCCTAAGTTGTTTTTAGCAACTAGCAGCTTCTGCTTTTTCCCTCTAAACTGAGATAGTATTTCTCGAGTGGTTATCCCAACACTCTTTCGTACATTGTTAAGATTTGATGTCACTGAGAGCACTTTAAACTTACCTATAGCCTGTTATTCAACTACATGCTAATGGTAAGCAAGTAATTTCATAGCAGATATCATGAGTTGCTACGTAAGCTATGGAGAAGGTCTCCAACAGGATATCCGGCTACAGAGAGGGCTCTCTGTGTCTACGTACAGCACTTTAGCATGCACATGCATTTGAAAAGGCACCATCAGGTGTTACTCTCACCATTTCTGGGAAAAAAAACGAGCTGTGCAAACCCAGCTCACAACACTATTTCAACAACCGCTGTCTGGGAATTCAGAACGGGCAAAAGCCATAACCAAGTCTATTGGTGTTTTCATGCTGCTGATCAACGGCCTATTTCCGTTGTTGACAAACAAGCAGTTTTTTTTAATTTTCCCAATATGAACCGTACCGTCCTGTACCGTACCGTGACTTCAAAACCAAGGTATGTACCGAACCGGGACTTTTGTGTACCGTTACACCCCTAGTATTTAGATACGTAATATGTTACATTTTAACAAGCTTGTAGCTTAAACTTACCTGGGACATATCTGTAGTCATTGCTGATCAAAAGTGATTTCAATAATATCAATAAAATCACATCCAATAAATTATGTATTAATCTAAACACTCAAACACTACCAAAACCTCCCAACTCACGCCACGCATCGCTAATTTGCGTCACACAATTGCCAGTTAGAGTGGACAGAACACGGATATTGTCTTTTTATTCTCAAAGTCTCCCGCCTGCCAACTGGGATGGGCTCAATCTTGCATATTGCGATTTAAAATTAAGTAAAGACCAACTTATTGCGGACGCCAGAACGCCTGACTGCAGTTCCCTACCAGGGTGAACAACGCTGTGGAGAATTTTGAACAAGATATGAAATAACTCATTTACATAAATAATTGGATGTTTTGGGTCAATTATTATGTAAATTCTATAAATAAAAGCATGGTTAAGGATTAGATTATGCTTTGCTATTCATATCACGGCAGAAATGCTTTCTCACAAAACAATGCATTAAACACTAGTATTTCTAGTGCTGACGACTAGCCACTTCGGCATTGACTCAAAACATCCCTTCTGTACTATTCATGCATCGTTTTCCCTTTGAAGCAGTATGAGTATCTTGAACAGCTGTCCATGAAGGTACTGTATGATTATAATGAAATATCTAATCACTGCCTGTTTTGTAGTCATCTACTGCTACCTACTCAAACACTAAAATATGACTGCTATTGGAAGTATGACAAATGCCTTGGGAAACGTACTTTCAATTTGTGCTGTATGCTTCCCAGCTGTGTATTTCCCCTGTTAATACTGCCTTACATCATGAAAGGAGGTCCGTTTTCTGCCTCATGTGCTATGCATGTTATATGGGTCATCATTACTATAAAAACAATTTGAATAAGTCCATAAATGCTCCCTCACTCCATTATAGCAAATGCCTTCTTAGCCCTACGTAAAACCGTATAAGCCGTGTCTGAACTTGTCCACGAATCCCTACTCATTTGCTAGCAACTTTGTTCTTTAATCAAGCAATCTTTTATCAGGGAAAATTTACTCAACAGCCAGTACAAATTCAAAACTTTAACTGGGATTTTCGTCCAGGTCCGTTTTCATAAAATGGACTCAATGAGACCTGTATCTAATTACTTTGCTGGCTAAACTTCATACGATTGCTGCACCTCAGACAATAGACACTACATCTTTGACAGTCAGAGATGTAGTGTGCTATTGTTTCCATTGGACAACGTGACATATTAGTCTTGCGCAGTTGCCTTGTTTGTAACAATGGAAAGACATTTCTAGTCATGTGCCACATCCTACTTTGTAATTAATAAGTCATAATTAATAATTATTAAATTGATTAGACAAAATATTACTAAGGCATTACAAATAGTAAAAAGTGTTGGACTTAATTTTAATGTTGCCAGATTCTGAACAAAACATTGTATAACATTTTCTGTTAGGGTGTTTAAGGGATGTAGAAAGAAATTAAAATTATATACCTGGCAAACAGCTAACAAAGCTAAAAATGAAATTGTCAGGAATATATAGCTACATATTTACAACCAGCCTTAACTTGCAGCCTACCCTTAATGATAATAATAATTCATTCATTTTCTATAGCGCTTTTCAGTGACCCAAAGAAGCTAAACATAAAACACGAAGAAGAGGGAGATGAGAATCAGGGGGGACAAGCGGACGACAGCGCAACAGAAGCAAGGTGGAGTGTGATAGTAGATAGGGATAAGGGTGGTTATGGGTAGGGGAGGTCATAGGCTTGGAAAAAGAGGTAGGTTTTTAAACGGGATTTGAATATGGGAAGCGAGGGAGTCGCGGACAGGTTGGGGGAGAGAGTTCCAGAGTTGTGGTGCTGTTCTTGAGATGGCTCTGTCACCGAATGCAATTACAGCCTTCCACTGTTACCGCCACTGGCCTTGCAGGTCAAGATTGTTGCACAATAGACACTTTGATTGAAGTTGCTGAGAGCAGGGAGGATGCAGCTCGCTGACTTTACACACACCTAGGGCAAACCTGTCTTTTCCAGTTTATGCTACTTATAACAAAACGTATTCATTGGACGTTACCACTCACTCAGAGGTGACAACAATAATGAGGACATATCTTATATTTTCCATTTTATATAACAGGTTTGTGTCCAATAAAATGTGTGACAATGAGGGGAAGGAAATGGCTTAACGGGAGAACATGAAAACCTATGAAACAATACTCTCGCTGGAACAACAATGCAGCTCTTGTATTGACTGTCTTGAAATAATTTTTTGGCCAACTGCAGGGAATGGACTGCATTCAAACACACAATTATTTTGTACTTTGATTTTTGATTTGTTTATATTTTCTTCATGAACACAATCCTGCAATATGATGAATAAAATGATCATAGACCGTGTGTACAACATACTACAAATGACTCAACATACCCTTCTACAGTATTTTAGGGTATCCATAGCCCAGCAGCTGTCAAAAGAGCATTCATTCAATTGAAGATATCAGATCAGATAAGCCTATGCTCCCTAATCGCAAAATAGGAGTACAATTCAAGGCCAAGGCAAACGAGAAAGCATTTCAGCAGCACTGCAACCCAAGCACTGACAATATTTGGCTTGCATGGGAGATGAGTGGAACATGGGCTGAAATCCCACAACAAGATGGATAACAAAGCTCTGCCAAAGTAATAACACTTTAGCAGGCATAGAGGCTGTGTTCTAGTCCATTTAGATATTTCATTAAAAAACAAACTTGTATTATAAATACAACCAGGTTTTCTTGGAAAGACCAAGAATCCTACAGAATTCATTAAACTAAAGAGTTCCTTGTCAACATTTAGTACTATACGTGAAAAAAGAAAGCCAATATCAAGATGAAGACCTAGAAACAAATGCTAAATGATATAAATCTTGTGCTTTTAGATGGAACACTAGTGTATTGGATAATTGTAGGGCAAAATTAGAGCAGCTTAGGCCAAAGGAGAAGGATGAAGGTGGATCCTGTGATAACAAACCTGCACTTCACATTCACACGACCTATATGGAATCATCCAACTGGTCCACAGCCCCCAGCCCCTCTCCCCCCAGAGATGCTACAGATTGCCAGCTAGCTTTCAGCAGGTATGCTAAAAGGTTTCCTTTTTTTTTTTTTTTCATCAACTGATGTTTTGCCTTGGAGCATTGTATAGCCCACGTAATTCCCCTGCCATGAAGCAATCTCATGTTTGGGCCTCTTAGCAAACATTGTAAAACCTGCATTCTTTCCACACGGTTTCTTAGTTACCCGGTTTTGTGTTGGAGCAAACTTATTACAAGGTATATAATGGATCAAATCCTCATTAAAATAATTTGGCCATAGATATATATCCAGACCTTTAACTGATATTAAAGTTTTCTCAACACAATACACTACAAAACGATTAAACATGAACCTTTATTCCTTTCAATGAGTGACGTTATGAAAAACAAACATTCTATTGGACCAGCGATTTCACAAAGTCCTAAATAACAATAATACTGTGAGTGAAACAATTGACATATACTTGGCATGATACAGCTTTTGCCTGCGTGATGAAGTGGGAATTACAGCAATTGTTCACTTGCAAAAAAGTTATTACCGGTAACTTAGTATTCACAAGTAGAGGAAAGGAGAATTGTGGTGAACCACTTTTCAGGTAGGATTCAGCTTCAAATCTGTTATTGTGTGGTTTTTCAGTTTCAACAACTTGGCACCGACTTGTGAGGCGTCACCCAAGCAAACTGTTGTTGTACACTACACCACTTTCCTTGAAAACCTCAGGCAGTTATATATATTTATTCTCAGGCAGCGTACGCAAAGATTTAAAAATGTAGGAATGGCTCATTGATTTTCAACACAAGAGATAAAGAAATGTTTCCAAGAAAGGCTAAGGCGGCTTTAGTGAACCTTTCATTCTTACAAAATTGCAGGGGTGGGAACACAAGAAAACGCTGAATGTATGTTTCCCAAGTTAATGAGGTCAATTTTCTAGGTGAGGTTCAGCATATTGTTGAAACTATTACATTCGTATCCAATAGTTTGTTGCATCAACTTGCATGGGTCATCAAATTTAGCGTATACTGCAAACGGTTGTATCCTATACTTCTATCATAGTTGGGGCATGCATATTTTCAACCTTATCACCATTTATTCAAAGTACAGTTAAATTCAAACTAAATATTCCTACAGTAGAAAGTGTTAACAGCATGATTTATTTGTACTTAACATTATAGCCTCAAACTGGCTTTGCCAAATTTGTTTGTGCGACCTCGACCTTGCACCTTCAGCAAGCCATTTAATTCATCAGTTCACCAACCATAATCAGTTAAAGATCCAATGGCATGCTACTTTATGGATGCTTTTATATAGGTGTTATTGGGCCCCTAATACAGTACTTGAAGTTGTTCAAGAAATTCAGCTTTGGTGCAGAATTACAGCCACTGCGAGCCAGTCCCACAATGAGCTTACCACAAACATGTCGTTTTTTAGAGGCGGGTCAAAGTGGAGGGGTTATGGCCCTGAGCAGCTGGCGGCCACGGTACCAGGCGCTCGTGGTTACAGTATCGCAATGGCGAGGCGCCACAATGGCGACACCGTTTTTTGGCCTTGTTCTTTAAATATTCTAGAACAGTCCGGGTGCTCCGGAGTGTTATTCAACTACATGCTAATGGTAAGCAAGTCATTTCATAGCAGATATCATGAGTTGCTACTACAAATCATCCTATGACTTCTTGGGGAGCACTATAGGCCTTCCACTCAAGGCGAGGTTAGCATCGAAGCAGAAATAAAGAACTTTCTGAGCCCCTGGATTGTGGAAAGTTGTTCCCCCGCCTTGCCAAGTTAGCACGGAGGTATTTGTGCATCACGGCAACGTCGGTTCCCTCAGAGCGGGTGTTTTCGGCGGCTGGACTGGCGGTCCCCAGGCTGCGGTCGCGTCTGACCCCAGAGCATGTCAACATGCTCATCTTTCTGAACAAAAATCCGTAGACTGGTTGGTTAAGTTATAACATGATTGTTTTGTATTATTATTGTTATTATTTTGGTAAGAAACTGGGGTTGTGTTTATTTTTTGTTATGTTTATGAGCACCGGCTCATAAGAGCAGAGTAGTGCATAACTATTGAACGGATCTGGTTTAACTGAGTTGTTCATCTAATAATAAAGGTCCCAATGAGGAAAACCCGCTGCATTTGTATTTATTTCATATTGATTATAATTTATTTATTTTAATTTAATGTAAAATATTAACGATTAATCGACTAATTGATCGTTAATTCTCCCGACGATCGACTAAGACAACTTAATCGAATGCCCATCCCTACCAGAGACGTCAAAGAACCCGACGTGTTATGCGCCATAACACCAACAGCAGAACAGTTATCCAAATAACAAAGAATGCTAATGCTCGTTTAACACCTAACGCCATTTTTAGCTACTGGGGGACCATAGGCAGGCTAGAGGAACTCATTAATGTTAGAAAACCTCATGAAGTCAAAAAAAATGTTCACGGCATCATGGGATCGTTAACTAAAGGAACAAGTTTGACAATGTGCCCCTGTTAGACACCCAACTGCCCAACAATCATTCAATTTTGTCTTCTTGGAGATATATTATAGCAGAGAGAACTTTTAAGAAGTAGGATTATGCTACAGAGATTACATGATAGCTTCTCCATATGGGTGTCTGACTGTCTGTCCTTTCAGCGGTCTACACAAGCAAAACCATTTTACTCTATGTTCAATTGTGGGATCATGTTTAATCTATATCTATTCATGACAATTTAAATGGATGTCAATATAAGCAAACAGAGCAACTCTGCTTATCCCTGTATTCAACTGAAATGAACTTTCTGCCAAATATTTGCTAGAGCCGGGCATTTAATCAGTTAATCTAGCAAATAATATATAGATGATAGTGTACATTAGTAGCCTGCACTAAGCAGAATATACCAATACTGTAATATGTTTACCTCCACTGGTAAAATATGTACAATGTTGCAGATAACAGAAAAACCTGGCTGGTATCCAATTTTACAGACTTACCAAGATAGGCATCTTGTTTGAAATACAGTAGAAGGACCGTTTGCGGAATATATTCATTATGAAAGCATTGGGGAAATGGCAGTACCCGGCATTTACACAAACGATTAAAACAACAATGACAACCTGGACAGACCCTTGAAGAAGTCCTATTCTCTAATTCAGGTTACAAACTGCCATGAGAGGTACGGTTAACATGTGTGAAAATATAAGAGAGCACCATATTACGAGAGGAGCAAAACAGCTGGACAAAATAAGCAGCTGGTATTATACAATGCAGTATTTTGACATTATAGGAAGAAATTACATTTTGATAGTGGAATGAAATGTGTAGGCTATAATGTTCCAGGAGCTTTTGCTCAAACACTTGATTGTTTATTGTTAAGCATTGGACACATAAATACGGTATTATTGTTTGTGGAGTCATACATTTTTGCCATTTACCATTACATGTTTTTTATAATATAATGCATCTATAAAACGGCTGATTAGTACATCTAGAGCAATATATCAAACATATTCAGTGATGTCTGCTAGAAATGTGCAGGTGTTACAGAAGACATCCCCAGTTGGAAAAGAAGACCATGTTGGAATAGTATTCAGGACACTTGATTTTTCCACCTACAGTGAGTCCCCATGAGAAAGTAGCATTGCCATTTTCATTAGCCCCTTGGGAATTATCAATGTGGAGTGGAGATAATTACAATGACTTTGTTAACATCATGTAAGAGGTGAAAAAAAGGCTGCTGGATATCTATCACAGTGAACAATTAGAGGCTATTTGGCAGACTGATCCGGGGGATTATAATAAACAAACAATCAATCATTTCTCAGCGAATTTAGTTCTAACTTGATTATTTGGCATGGTCAAACATTGGCACAGGTGTCATTGTATATTGTACAACCATATTGGTGTCTATATAATTGTAACCTTTAATATACAGGCTCTTCCTGGTGTGTTTACTGTGATGACTGATCAACTATAATGGAGTTTTCGGTAGGATAACATTAATTAACTTACTTAGTATTTGTAGTGGTTGATCAATGTCATTGACTCCCCAACTATGTGACAACAACAAAACTAACAAGTTTGATCAAAGATTGACTGTTATAAAGACATAACCCTAACTGCCAACCGTCAGTTATATGACCCTGCAATGGTACGTGTTACATGTATGCATGCCAATTGTTCACTGATAACGTTTAGACATCTATTATAAACGTTTATAATAGACGAACACTGTATAGCTGCAGACAAGTTGTTTTGTTCAATGGGGTTATCGATTCGACTGCCTTACTGTTAAGTGTGGTTTAAACCAAGCGTTGCAAATATGCCAGAGTTGATTACGTTCACAAATTCACATAACCATCTTTGGTTAAACTTCAAGTATTCATTAGCTACTGTGGCTAACTTAGCATGAGAGGCGCTAGCTAGCTAGTATATCAGACAATGAGCTCCCAGTGCAGGCACGCTAGCTCGCTGCTCCATGCTGTGACGGTTAGAGTTTGTTACAGCTAGCCAGCTCGCTTTGCACGCAACGTTAGTAGCTTGCTAGCGACTTTTAGCATTATCAATAATAAGAATACGTTAAGAAACTTACCGATTTACCAAGCCACTTCTAATCCAAGCCCACGTTGGCCCATGATGGTGAATATTCCATACAATAACTAGTCGGTGTATTGCACTAAATCTACAGCAACCAAAAATGAAAAACAAGGCACCAGAAACCAGTGGCAATGCACTCCCCAAGACATCCAACACAAGAGAGGAGGGGAGGCCAGCGATTCACTGGACTTCTGCCATCACACTTCGAGATACCGTTCCAAATTGAAAACAACGACTCGAGAGGGCATTTTACCAAAACGCGTTTAAATCATACAGATTTTAAGCTTCGCGTGTTATCTCCTCGAAATTAATCCAATAGGGAATAGCTTTCCATCCAGGTTAATTCCTTGGTAATTTGTGTTTCTGGATGTACGCCGCGGCGGTTCTTCGTATCCCCCCCAAAGCTGGAGACTGATACAATGTAACCAACAAGCAGCTCGAGCTGCTGGTGGGAAATCCAGGACCGTTGCTCCACTCGGAATGAACTGTCACTCGAAAGCATCGTGCTAAAGATATGGAACTGGATTCGTAATAATAAAGGATTGAGCTTTCTGATCAACGTGCAAACATTATTTGCATGCAGTTCAACAACCCGCGCAAATTGTAAAATGTTAGATGTAATATAAATATAAGAGTACAATTGTTGCCATTTTAAGGGACATTTACATCAAAATAATTAGAAATCCGGAAATGGAATACCCCTACAAGGTCTTCCGATAAACTATGAATAAATCTCTCTATTTCTATTGTGGATATAATTTATTTTAATTATTACCTGTCGTTGCAGGAATATTCTAACATTTTCGGCACATGTTTTAAATCCATAACGATATTCCATGTCTGACAATCAGTAGTGTAATATGTATATTTCTCATGTACATGGTTAATTAACTACTGAAATGGCTCTTTTGAGAATACCAGGGCCCATGAATTAACAACTTGAATACACCCTCGTACTTTCTATTCACCACTTCCCTTTTGAGGTTAGTGGGCCCAGTCATTTGCATATCATTGCATACTGACAAGAGATGTGTTCTGTGAGCAACATCACAGATTGTACTCCTATGTGTACATCGCCGAATTCAATGTCAGGGGAGAATGGGTTCCTGAGGTCCCTGGGTTTATGGCAGGTTCACAAGAAAATCTGAGAAATCAAACAAAACCTATAACTGTGATAAATCATCATGATAACAGCCATATCCAATAAAACAACGACATGAGACTTTTGAATCCATGGGTTTGCCTCCAAATTCTGCTAAAGATTTATTAAACTGAAGAACATGTTGACAAACAACAAATCCCCTTCTACTGTTTTCTCAGGAAAACAGATAAATAAAGGAAGCCAGAGATGAATGAAGGGAGCCAGAGATGTGTCAGGATTCCATTTCACAGGCAGCTACAGTGAACCTTTCATGTTTACCAGCTTCAAACACCGTGGAAGCTTTAAGTCCTTGTCTCTCTCTCTGTGCGCTGGTTTCCCCGGCAACAAGAATATGATAATGTTGCCTTTGACATGACAGAAGGAATCATCTCGCTAACAAACAGAGACAACAGGCAGAGAGGGCTGCAGGAGAGAGAGAGAGAGAGAGAGAGAGAGAGAGAGAGAGAGAGAGAGAGAGAGAGAGAGAGAGAGAGAGAAAAATGAAGGATGGGGGGGGGGGGGGGGGATTAATGGACTGATTTTCACACAGAGGGAAAGCAGCAGCCAGTCAGCATCCAACGGCCTCCATTTTCCTCCGGTGTCTCTCTATGCATTCCTGCTGGCAGGCATACTCACGCCTCCTCCCCAGGGATGGAACAGTCTTCGTTGGCAGGCTAAGTAACCGTCAGTAGGCAGTTGGAAACGGAGAGGAGAGATTCTTCTGATGTCTACTGTCCTCCAAGGCAGAGGCACTGAACCGAACAGGCTGTGGCTGTGTGCCACCGCCAGTCCCGCCTAAAATGAAGGGCATGTGCATCGACAGCATGCGTTTCCCCAGCACGTATAAAAGTAATAATAATCATTCGGCCACGCGCAGCCACACAGGGGCTGGCAGGATGTATGTGTGTATGTGTGATGCACGTATTACCATATTAAAGGCGCTACATTAAAGAATTTGTACTGAAAGGATTGCAGCCCTTGGCTCCCCAGAAGGAAGTAAGGTTATATTGGTTCATGTTTTAACAGAAGTGTTTCCTTTAACCCACAGAACAATACATTATGACCGGTGATGCATCATGAGATACATGTGAAACCCCTCTAAAGAGGTGTGAATGGTGAATTCATTATTAATACAGTAACATGTGGGGCGTCTATGGTATGTGGAAATGTCAATCAGTTATATCCCAGCTGAAAACTGTTAAGCCAAAGAACTGCGACAGTCAATTGCAATATTACACGGCACTGTTTACCAGGATATGCATTATTCTATTTAAATGTAGGATTTTAGTGGATTCAAACCAGTTTAAACAGAATGTAAGAGTAATGCTAATGTCTCAAATATGAAAGACTCTTTTATAACTATATACTGTATATATACACAGGTGCATATCTATAAATTATAATGTTGTGGAAAAGTTCATTAATTTCAATAATTCATTAAAAAAAGTGAAACTCCTGTATTATATAGATTTAGAAATATTTCAAGCCTTTATCTGTATTAATCTTGAAGATTTTTTTTAATATTACATAACAGTAAAAAAAATATACAAAAATGTCGGCCTTTTGAAAAGTACGTCTTGTATATGCACTCAGTACTTGGTTTGGCCTCCTTTTGCTTGAATAACTGTATGAATGCAGCACGGCATGGAGTCCATCCTTTGCCCCTGCTTAGGTGTTATGGAAGCCCAGGTTGCTTTGATAGCGGCCTTCAGCTCATCTGTATTGTTGGGTATCGTGTCTCTCATCTTACTCTTGACCCACTCACACACACCACACATAATACAGTTTCTAGGGGGTTCAGTTCAGGTGAGATTGCTTGCAATTCGAGCTCAGTTATCCCATGGTCATTGAACCAGACATTGGTACTTTAGGTAGTGTAGGAAAGTCCTACTGGAAACAAAATCAGCATCTCCATAAACCTGCAGAAGGAAGCATGAAGTGCTCTAAAACCATCTGGTAGATGGCTGTGTTGACTTTGGACTTGATAGCACAGTGGACCAACCCCAGAAGATGACATGGCTCCCCAAATCATCAATGACTCTGGATAACTTCACACTAGACCTCGAGCCACTTGGATTCTGTACATCTCCATTTTTCCTCCAGACTCTGGGACCTTGATTTCCTAATGAAATGAGCGAAAGACCAGTTATTTGTCTCCTTGGCCCAGGTAAGACGCTTCTCATTGTCTCTTGTTCAGGAGTGGCTTGAAAGGAGGAATGCGACAGTTGTAGTAGCCCATGCCCTGAATACGTCAGTGCATGGTGGCTCTTGATGCACTTTCTCCTGCCTCAGTCCACTCCTTTTGAAGCTCCCAGACATTTTTAATAGCCTTTGCCTGACAAATGAGTTTCAGTGTTTAGATTGAATTATTGGCATTCATTAACTTTGCCACAATATTCTAATTCAATGAGATGCACCTGTATATATATATATATATATATATGTATATGTGTATATATATATATATATATATATATATATATATATATGTTTATTTATATATGTTTGTTGATGTTCTTTTCATTCTATTGTACACTCCCATTTTGGCCAGGTCCAATTATTCCCCCTTGTAAAATAAACCTTCAATAAAACTTTTCCCCCGATATCAGTATTGCTTAGAATGAGACTATGTGAACTGGCCAATAACAAAGATCTTTGGTTTGATATGCAAGTCACGAGGCACTAGCACATCCTTGAAATTGTTTTATGGTGCATTACAAGTGTCATATACTAAAACCTACCCTTTTAATGATACATCACAATAATATTGCAGGCTACACACCAGGGGAAAGTATCAGTTGGAAAAAAACATCTATCCTTTGTGATCAACAATGTTGCATCATTCTGTTAAAAAACAGGCTGCCATCATGTGATATATTTGTTGCTGTCTGCGAAACCTCAGATTTTATGTCAGAGAATGCTAGAGCCTCTAAGCTTGACAAATCACCAGGTTTCAGATAAGGCATGAAGTGAAATATTTACAGGACTGTCTCCTTGATGTTTGCCAAAAGGCAACATAAAATGTACGGACAGGGAGCCTGCTTTGGTTTCAGTTTAATGGGAGGGAATGGGAGTTGATAAAATAGGGGAGTTCCATAACTCGACTGGATGTTAATGCAGCATTCCCATGTGGAAAATGAATACCATGAGGATACTTTTCTTAACCTCCCCCATTTACTGCTTTGGATACGCTGCATCAACCAACATCTGATTGAGTTAGGTCAAAAGATAACAGAACACATTGTCATGTCATTGTCAACACTTTCTCATGACACTTCACAAATGCCTGCAAATGATAGCTATTTGTTACAACAAATAAAAAAAGTATTCAAGTGCTCTCAAATGTCAAACAAGTTTGTAACCTTTTGTCACAAAACATCACAAACATTTTGTAAAAGGTAGTCTAAACATTTTGAGACCACTTGGCTGACACAAAGAAAAACAGGTCCTCTTACGGCAGCCTTCATCCTGTAGAGAGGGTGAGCCAGATATAAATATTTTCGCTTTCTAGTACACCCCACTTGGACATGCAAGGTACAGCCATACAAAGATCAGATTGTTCAAAGGCAGGCAGGCGGGTGGGGGGTGGGCACGTCTGACACACAAGCCATCATTGGTTTCATAGGGAAATAATGTCTCCCATGCACTAAATCTAAGCCTCCAGGGATCAGATGGATGATAAAAAATGACATACACATTAATGTTGAGAATTAACCAATGATTCACGTGTCGAGTTGGAGATTGACAATATCAGTACGATTTTAATAGCCATCACACTTGGGGACAAATTGCTTTTGATGAGGCAACCCCTGCATTGCCTTTTTTTTCTTTCAATATTGCCATCAATATTATTTCTTCCTTTGAGCATGCAGCATTGAGTGGAATCCTCCCCTTTGAAGGATGGCAGTGTTTTGTGAGACAGTGAGACGGATGAGCCACAAGCTGTTCCTCGCCTGTATTGTTCCCCAGCAAACCACCACCTCCCTCCGCCAAGTGTTCCACAGACTAATTCCTCATCCAATCCTCTGGGGAAGGAGAGGAGGGGGGCGACCAGAGGAGCTCTGTCATCCCCCACCCTCCAGCCCCAATCAGTCTCCCCTTGCAAGTGTACAAAGAGCCCGCTGCTCTTCAAACCAGAGACCCGACTAGCGAATGGAGCAGGGAACACTGCTGTTGCGCTGCCGGAATTGTTAGTCTATCGCGCTTCATTTCAAAGCAGGACCACCTCTGTGGGCTCCAGAGAGGACATCAACCCTCGGGCCTTCGTGACTGAGACTCCTCTGGACGCTAAGTTGAGAAGCTGGAAGTCCAGTCCGTTCCTCAGAGCAGTTGGTGATTATGAGAAGCTAATTCCTGTCAGGATCGGATGATGACCCTTATGTTGCAAAATCCCCAGCCGCCTCCCCTTTCCCCTCCCCCCGCTCTCCGAACCTTTAGTGTGGTTAGCGGCAGGGCGCGGAGTCAAGGCGGCGGCAGGCCCTTGGCGGCCGGAGTAGGGAGGAAGGACAGGGCTGCTGAAGGTTGCGTGTTATGATTCAGTAACAGGAAGAGCTGAGGCTCACATTCCATCTACAACAGCTCATTCTTGCAATGGGTGTGTGTGCAACAAAACAAGGCCAGTTTCACACTCACAATCTCTCTCATGCACACACAGATGCACATGCCTTTATACCCATGCACGCACGCCGCACGTGCACACACCTCTCCATCTTTTGTTTATGAAAAAATACATTAAACATACCTTGCACTTATTCACACAGGCTTGATGATAACACACCAGGTGGGCCGGTTGGTGAGACGACTGCCCCTGCTTGTGTGAACTTATATTTTTCTCAAAGAACCCCTTCTGGATGGCTGGGAGGGCTATTGCAATTAGGTGGTCGTGTGCTGAATAGAGTGAAGCAGAGGCTTTTGGCTAATCCACGACTCAAGCTTGGGTAAATCTCGGGTAATCAACATGAATAACAATGCTAAGCATGGATACACAAAAACAACAACCTGGGAATCGGTGTATGTGTTGATGAGTCATGCAATGAATTTATTTCCCTTCTCACACTGTGGCAAACATATACCCCGGCCTAGGCAATAAATGGGCCAAATAACTCCTGAAAACAGAGAAGGAAAAATGCGTACAGTCCGAGGCTATTTTCAACATTTCAATAAAAAATGAAGCAGAAGGAATGACATTAAATAATTCATTAAAATAATAACATAGTCAGAAACCTGAGTGTTCTTTAGCACTCTAGACTTCAGGTGAATGATTACACAGTTCACCTCGATATGGAGACCAGACTCTGGTGTCCGCGTGTGCAGATACAGCACCTTTGTTCATGTCCCACCCGCATGGTTAAGATGCTAACGCCACTACGAGGACTCTCCATCACACTGGGGCCAGCCTGCCATGAATCCAGGAGGCCTGCATGTGACAACTATTGTTGCCTCAATAATGAAGAGAAAAGAAAGGGAACGCCATTGCTCTTGTGGCAAATAGGTTCTTGAGTTACAATGGAGCTCAAATGTTTTCGTCTACAGCTGCTTCCCTGAGCCTGAAAAGTGCATTCAGAGTAATATTAAAAGATTGAAGGGTCCCGATACATATAAGCAATGGATTTTTTTTCTTACAATTTTGGTTATGTTTTAAATGTACAAATTCAAAGTCCACCCTTTCTTAAATGAACAAGGAAAGACGCAAAAGTAAATAAGTAAGCAGTAAGTAAGTGATTTGCAAAAGACAAATTTTATTTGAGCAAATTGATAGATTGGTGAAATACATCACATTTATACAAAACTTAGGGCACATTAATTTGAATATTGGAACATATTATCTTTTACTTGCAATGTCCAATTTACATTTCATTGTATTTTTCCCGGTTGAACAAACCAAAAATAGCTTTTGCCAGTTCTGTTTTCATGCAGTATGTAGATAGCAAACCAACTAAAACCCAAAATGTTTTCCCTGTGGGCCAGAGAACAGGGCTATTATTGGAACATAATCATTTCCCACGTTTCCACGAAGTGTACCCCGTCCCACCGTGCCTTTGTCTTGCTCTTGTGTTTCCTCTCTGTGACGTCAGTCTGCAGCTGATGGGACCAGCCCCTTCTTGGCACCCTGGTGGCACTGACTCTCCAGCTTCCCTGGGGGGAGGGAGAGAGGGAGAGTTGTTGACGTTCTCACTTGTTTGTATTCACATTTTATTATTTTTCATTTAAGTTATCTCTACTGATCTGTGTTAATGTTTATTACAGCCGAAGCACAAGTCTTAGTAGTATATTTTTCCATATTCCTATTTCTATATTAAATTGCAATGCTTCAATATGAGAGCTGTGTTTCTTAATTCTAGTATTTATTTCGTTATAAGTGTATTTTGTTTATTATTTCACACTTGCTTTGGTATTGTAAACATATGTTTCCCATTCCATAAAGCTCCTAAGAATTGAATTTCACATTGAGAGGGAGTGAAAGTGAGCGAGATGGGGATGTGTGGGCAGGGAGAGAGATGAATCAAAACACCATCATAGGGACAGAGTGACCTTTCTAAGAGCTCAAGGCCTGCTGATTAGAGGGAGCCCCAACAGACAGATAGGGGGGGGGGGGGGGAAAGAGAGAGAGAGAGAGAGAGAGAGAGAGAGAGAGAGAGAGAGAGAGAGAGAGAGAGAGAGAGAGAGAGAGAGAGAGAGAGAGAGAGAGAGAGAGAGAGAGAGAGAGAGAGAGAGAGAGAGAGAGAGAGAGAGAGAGAGAGAGAGAGAGAGAGAGCAAGAGAGCAAGAGAGAGCAAGAGAGCAAGAGAGACAGAGAGGGATTTGATGTGGGGGTAAAAGGCCAGAGTGGATGTTTACTTCACTGCCGGGCGAGATTAGACCACAACTATGCTTTCGGAACACTAAGACACTCCTAATCTGGTCATTAAGATGTATGTGCTACATTGCTAAGAGGGGCCGCTGTCCTGAAGAAATATCCAGTGATAAGGGCAAGAGAAACCGTGTGAAAGGAAAAATAAGAACAAAAGGCAAACATGCAAATATATTTGAATAACCAAAATAGAAGGTTTATCATTCCTGGGATTTAAGATAAGTTTTACAGCATTGCATGCAACAAATTACCCTACAATTCCTTCACAGGCATGACACACAACTACAAAGGACAACAATTCAGTGAAAACAACGTAGAAAGGCGATTGTGAATCATAAAAATGTAAAGCATCAATGGACAACGCTACGATTGCATGGGAGTGCATGTGTCATGTATGAATCGGCGGCCACACGCCACGCATTCTGCTTTACTTGCAGGGAACATTACACAAGCCAGATGGCTTTTTCTTTTTTTTCATATTTACATAATCTTTATCCAAACCAAATGGTAGCATCTGCAGGCACTGCATGATTGCAACATTGCACCAACACTTACAAGCCACAATGCAGCATGATTCACTGCTCACCCATTTCAAAGGGCTCCCAAGAAACAAACGCCCGTTTTAAATCACAATTCGAATGTTCAAGCAGGATTCTTTGTTCCGTGTTCTACTTTGGGTTGAATAATAATTAGTGTTTCCTGAAAGGAGACACACACAGTAATCTCAGTAGAACCTGGTCCTTGTCCCATGTTGCCGTGAGATAGCTTCCTCTTGGCTGGGGATGGGGAGGGGATCCAAGTGTGACAAGCATGGCTGGTAGTTGTCACTTGCGCTTTCTCTTCATGGTGTCACATTATGGCTGAGCGCCATGGGTAGCAAGCAGTGTAAACACGGTGTAGAACAAACAGGGTGACCAACCCTATCTACAAAGGTTGTCAGTGTCTGTTTTGCCTGAAGGAAGTGAGCGAAGGCTGGGTGAGTGCCTCTGGAATTTTCAGGTGGCTATACTGCCAAAGGGTATCTATTACTGATAAGACTAGGTTACCATTGTCAGTAGGAGAGCAAGGGTTGTTCTTTAACCAGTATATCTAAATGATTAAGACTAGGTGACCGATGTCAGTTGGAGAGTGAGGGTTGTTCTTTAACCAGTATATCTAAATGATTAAGACTAGGTGACCGATGTCAGTTGGAGAGTGAGGGTTGTTCTTTAACCAGTATATCTCAATGATTAAGACTAGGTGACCGATGTCAGTTGGAGAGTGAGGGTTGTTCTTTAACCAGTATATCTAAATGATTAAGACTAGGTGACCGATGTCAGTTGAAGAGCGAGGGTTGTTCTTGGAAAGTAATATGGTCCAGATGGTGTTTTATTTAAAGACCCAATTAGGTTGAACTTGAGGGATGGAAGATCACCTCCAGAGAGTATGTCAGAGTTACTGTGCTAAGTAAGGGCGGCTCAGACTGGTTTAATCCGTCTCTGCCTTGCTTTATAATAATGTGTTGAGAGACGGAGAAAAGGGGCTCTGGCATTTTGACAGAGCAACATTTCCGAAAATAATTCCCTGAGTGAGGTGTAAGAAAAGCTTGTCGAAGAGGCACGAAGAACATTTGGAAACTCAAGGATTCTCAACAATGTCAGCTTTTTTACGCTTATTGTGTGAAGGCTTGTGAACGGTTTGAACATAAAGTAAAAGAAGAACACACAATGAGACCATATTGTCACTGTCCCCAAACAACCGGCATGGGCGAAGAGAGTCAAGCTGCCAGCGTTGCATACGCCATATGAGAACGTGACTACGGCTAATGGCTTTGGAGCTGCTGAGCTGTCGCATTTCAGAGTAGATGCTGAGGAGCGCAGGGAGATTCAGGAAGCACTAGTAAAGCGGGGGATGTTGGGGGAGGTGGAGGTGGTGGTGGTGAAAAGCAGGGAGACAGCAGAAAAAAGAAAGAGGTAGAGAGAGGATGGCTGAGGAGAGGGAGAGGAGCAGGCGGGTGAGAGACAGATTGATAAAGAAGGGGGAGAAAGGGATACAGATAGAGGGGGGGGGGGGCACATGCGGGGGAGGAGCGGGTGCCATAGAAAGGCTGGCCCATCGATTGGCTGAGATAATTTCCCATTGATTGCTGCCCTGTTTGGAGATTGCTGGAGAAAGGTTTATTGCCCACATGCTGCAGCTGGGGAGGAGGAGGCCATAAAAATAAAAATAGGACCAGGCTGTCTGCAGAGAGGTTGGTTCTCCATCATCAAGACTGTAAAAAACACTGTGCAGTACGGGCTCACACCCACAAGAGCACGGCTGCTAGTGCACGCAGACACACAAATGCACCCGACACACACGCAGAGCACAGCACCATCGACATTTTCACAATGTTGTCCACACTATGCATTCCATTAGGACTAATGGGAGAAGATGGCCCCATCGCCTATGGTGCAATGGTATAATCACTGTGTGGATCCAGGAGCAGGAGTGTACAGAGCTCTATATTTACTGAAATTACATAGAGGTCCATTGACTGGCTCTTTCACGTCAATAATACTGAGAGAGACCGCCCTCATGGAGAGTGCCCTTAAGAATCACAAGAATGAATGGCAGCTTATCTGCAAAAAAAAGGACCGGTATCATCTTGTTTTGCCTTCTCGTATAAACAGAATGATTGGTTTGTAAGAAAACGTTCATACAATTCATGGAAACAAACTAGGACATCAAGACATTTAGCCTGTATGTTGTCAATAGAAGAGGGAGAAACTGGGAGAGAGAGGAGGGTGCAATCACCGCTGATATTGAGTATAATAGCCCCAAACTTCATCAGTTAAACATTTTCTCCAGAGGTAGTAGTCTACAATATCCAAATAAGTCTTTCTGAAGCATAATAGCCAGAGAGTGAAATGGAGGACAGACGAGAGCAGAGAATAATAAGGCCATTGCAATCTTATATTTAATGGTAAAGAAGGTAAATGGTTTCCATTGTGCACCCGACTCCACCAGGTGTTTCCATTCAATCAAATTCAATTGTGTTTATACAGCGCTTAATCATAGAAAATAATTCACAATTGACAACATTGAGTGAGAATTGACCTGGTAACAGTGGGAAACAGTGTATTCACACAATTTATATTGTGTGAATACACGTGACAATGTGAAGAGAAGCACTTTGATGCATAGGATATTTCATGATCTAAATAAGAATAGTAATGTGTTATTCTGTACTCTGCATATGGCAAGAGCTCTTCCTATAGGTTGGGTTGTTGAAACTCCTAACCCTAACCCTACAGGAACCCACTTTAGGTTGCCATGAAAGGAACACTAATTATTTCTTCCATGTTAGATTTGCATTAGGCTTAAAGGGATACGTAGAGATATCTGTAAATTAGTGATGGCCGGTCCCGGATTCAGACGAGTTGTTTACAAAAACTTGTTAATACTTCCAAAAGATTTCCAATGTGTTCCTAACAGTCGCTTATTCAAAGTTTATCTACACACACTGCAATGTGATTTAACTTGTGATGCGCATTGAACACATTGGTTATCTTTGGGAAGTCATTTTAAGTGTATTCCCCTCACATGAACAGGAGCTAGGCTGCTTGTAACTCTACAAGTCAATGGAAGCGGCTTACGAAAAGCAAATGCTACACAGCAAACTCCCCTTTTGGATACACAATGATGAATTTGGAATTAAACAACTCTGCTCAAGCTGGATAAGAGAGGCACATGCCAATGTAAGGAAACCTTGGTGCATCCTTTAAAGCCCAAAGCACATATAGCACAAATATTCTGGCCTATTTGTAGTTCGATGAAAGAAATAATGGCCAAAGTCTGAGTCTAGCAGAGCAGATTTTGCGTAAGATTTTTGCTTAAGATAGGATTCCTCTAGATGGAACCTGAAAAACAAAAGCATTATTCTGCTTCCGTCTTGACATTGTCACATGCTCAGGGCTCTAGATTGTAATAGATTTATTTTGTACCAGAGTGAAGATAGCTCGTAATGATGGCAATCTTGTTATTTCAATAACAAATCCAGACAAAATCTAGAATCGATCCAATATTTCCTTTCAGCTCCAATTCAACAAACCTATCTGTCCCTCTGGCATTGCCTGCCTCGTCCTGTTAAACCCTTTCATTCTACACACACCCAGAGAGCTGTCCCTGCACTCCACTGCAGTAAAGTGGCTGTGTACAAAGCTCTTTAGAGCCAGTAGGGTGAGCACACACAGAAAGAGGGAAAGGGAGAGAGAGAGAGAGAGAGAGAGGGAGAGGGAGAGGGAGAGAGAGAGAGGTTAGTCACACCTAATTTGCATTGCCTTCCTGCGTTGGCTGGCTGGCTGCTGCATTTACAAGTGGATAGAGAGAAGGTGCTGCTGAGCTCGATGCTTGTGCTGGCACGCTGTCCCCGGGATGGTTCTCCCCACAGGAGGAAACAGACCCCCCCCCCCCCCCGCTCCCCATGCTCTCTCCAACAGCCAGTGGCCTAGAGCTGTTTTCACAGCCTCCGAGGGGCTGCGATGGCTCAGTGATTTCTCCGGCCCGGCAGCCTGGCTTAGTCACGCACACCACAGCTCACCAGGATTTGCCAGAGAACCAGTGTCTGGTGACGTTGGTGGTGGTGGAGCCAGGGGGTGAGGGTGGCGTGGGTTGCGGGATATTTCAGAAAAACAAGCAAACGCAATGCAAAGGCTTGGTTACAGCCTCCGACAAAAATGTAGGTGTGAAAAATCCCCCCAATAAAAACCTGTTACTGCACCTGCTACTGTTGTTTCACGCACAATAATGGAACCGGCCAAACTGTTATTACAGCCATGGATTTGAACAATATGGCTATGATTTCAATATAATACGTACTGAAGTTATAAGGAAATGAGAAAACTAATTTTTATGTTACAAATACATATTTTCTAAACATGTGAATTGTATGTGAGTATTTTGGCAAACCTATTAATACCACTATTATCAGTGACACGACTTGCCCAATGCACTGTGGTGTCTCTGAAGCTATAATGAGAGGAATTGGGGCTGGTTGGTTGCCAGTCTGCCTAACTAGCCAGGAATATTTGGGTGGGGAAACAGAATTAGAAACACCAGCCCCTCCTTTAAGAACCACCACACAAGTGCCCTTGAGAGAAGCACTTAGCTCCCAGCTGCTCTGATGGAGCCACTCATTGGCCAACATGAAGTCTGTCTGGGTAGGTTTCACATGTGAATGTATTACTGTATACATTAAAAGCAGGGATAGAAAATACTTGAAAATAGCAACACTAGCACAGTGTGTTGGTTGCGAGTATGGGGGACAATGTGAAACAACAATGGATACATTGTAATGGTTTGGATGAAAATAATCGTATTTTGGTCCATCGATCTGACTTAGTTCTGGAACTTGGGGCTACGCGCTAGTGTTATATTATGGAGCATTTCCTGCGGCTGGTCAGTTCGATGGGGCTTGTTGGAGTGGTGAAGGTGCGGTTCGGCGCAGCTCAGTTACGGCTCGCGTTTCCAACGCCGACAGTACCATTGTGGTAGGGCGGGGTTTAAGCATCGTGACCTCATAGCCGCCCGACACAGTTTAGCCTGATTATAAATCCAAGGAAAAAGAGGAACGCGACACAATGAACAAAGAGAAACAATATAGGGCGTCCAAGAAGGATGTCAAACTTTTGCGCAACTTTTTAATCAACGGACGGCGTTGATCTTGCCGGAACCCTTTCAGGCGTCTCAGTACCCCAACGGAGGAGTACTGCAAGTCTACGGCTCAGTCTGGATCATGGCCACTTTTGGCAGTGGAAATGCGAACCGTGCCGCACCTTTGAACACTGAACCGACCCGCACGTGTTGCATGTCATTGAGTGGCCTCCTAAATGATAATCAGCCTGTTGCCTTTTGTTAACTGAATGGTTGAAAAATATTTAAATGTGTAACTGCTTTTCAGAGTAATTTGTGGTGAACGCTAAAAGATAGATCTTATCATAACCCAAAAAGTAGGGTTAGGGTTAATCATACAATAAATTACAATACACAAGTTCATATCTGCACGCATATATAGAAAATGTTTTTACAGTTAGCTGAACATTATAGGGTCCCGGCCTTCCACTCCCTGTTTTGTCAGTTAAACACAGAACTACATTTGTCCCAGTGTTTGCTATATGGGAAATTAAGCAAAAAGAGACGCTCTCTTTCTCCGGTAACGCAGTCGTTCGCGACGCCTTTCTTCTTCATCGTTTCTTGTATTTGTCTCCAACTAATGCTCCAATCTTTCATAGGTCGATGCGGATGTTGTGGATGCAAAAGAATATATGATGCATCGTTGCAGCATAATTTAAGATGATCGCAATGAGTTCTGCCTCTGTGCTGTTTGCGGTCAAACCAAAACAAACTAGAGTGAGGGCGGCTTCACTTTCCCACCTTTTAGACTTAACGTCATATCCCACCCCTTGCAAGCCCACCCCCATAAACCCCCTGTTGATTCTACTAATGTGTCGGAATGATATCGATATCCGCAGATAAAGCATCAGGTGTCAATAAGTGTGAATCCCCCTCAGGGTCGAATGTCCTGAGGAAAAGGCGGAGGACGTGTGAAAACACTTTTTGATTCTGTGCTGTAGGCTAACCTGCACTTTAACTCTCCATTACTCTACATTAGCACCCTGCTTCTTCCCACATTCAGTACGTTTACATGCACCGCCTAATCCGATTACAGCAATAGTTCGACTGTGTTCCTCAATTGGACAACTGCAATTGTCAGAGTATACATGGCGGAGAGAAAATCTATTCATTGGCCGAAGCATGTAATACCATGGTACGATAGGTGGCGCTGTACCCATTTCAACTAGTGGTAATAGAGCCACTGGCTAACCTCTTTACCTCACCAGCAACAACAAACTCAGGTGGCATTCAAGAAAGATGGCGTAAGAAGACGAAGCTACATCCCTCTACATTTTGTATATGATGTACATGATAATTACACAAAATAGATGCATAATGACGCTCTTGGTTTTGGTGATTTCTGAGAAAAGATGTGCCGCAGAATGCCACAGGACGGTAGCATTCGACAACAACATGACTATCGTCTCCTTAAACTTTCGGCTCACGGCACTGGGAAAAATTCTCGAGCATGCGCAGAACGCAAAATCCGATTCCAATCCGATTTACGGTAATGTATTATGTATTGTCATGCACGATTAATGCGACTATCAATCAAATAATCTAGGGGTCTTAATCCGACTATGAGAGACCCAGTTCGGTCCGACTTTAGTCCGACTAAGTTGTATGCATGCATTTAAAAAATCCAATCATACTCGGACTAACCAAATAATTTGTTTTTCTCGAGTCATGTAAAAGGACAGATTGTTTGAAAAACAAATAAAAAAAAAAAGAATGATTGCAGCTAATAGTTCACCACTTGAATAAATGAGGTTAGTGTAATCAGGGCTCCAGACTAACTTTTTTCACTAGGAGCACTGTGGCCCCTAACAGAAAATGCTAGGGGCGTAACCATAAATCTTAGGGGCACACCATAAATCAACATGCCAATGGGATTTAAACAATTTTTTTCACTGTATTACTAATAAATATTTTGAATATAGATGCATGCGTTCAAAAAGCACGGAGCAACAGGCTTGACAGGACGCTGCGCCTCCCTGCCCGCTCGCCTCTCCATTGAGAATGCAGCAGGTGCAACAAACGCCTCCCGTGTGTAAAGCTCTTTATTGCACAAAGTCCTGACCGGGTTCGGGTACCCGCGGGTACCCGACGGGTGACCCGCACTATTTGGGTGAAACAGATGAAAAATAATGTAGGTCTACTGTGTCGGACGTGGGTGCGGGTCGGGTCGGACGCCGAAACAGCGCGGGTTTTGTGATTGCGAGCGAGACTTTTCCGGTGCTGGATATGTTATTCAGGGGCGGAGGAGTCAACTAAAACCGTCAACAGAGGATGATGTGCTTTTTTTGCACAGCAATCTAAAGCACCAGGCCAAACAACACAGTGTAATTCGCCGGCGTTCCATCTAATGTGTCTAATTTTCCTTCGGGTTCGGGTCGGAAGTCGATACCAATTTATAGCGGGTCAGGTTGGGTGCGGAATGTAATTTGCGCCTCTGTCGGAACACGGGTCGGATGCGGTTTTAAGTATTTTGGGTGTGGGTTTGCAAAATAAGACCCGTGCAGGACACTAGCCGCAGGTCAGAAGAACGAGTCAATAGTTTGCCCACAGAGACGTTTACACACGCTCGATATTTAATCTCTAGGACCCTCCCCCTCCACACATTAGCCACGAACGGTGGCCATTCCCTGTCCTTCTCACACTCATTGGCCTGCTACAGATTCCAGATTCGTTGACGCGCCCCTTCCCCGTTTAACGTGTAAAACGCACATGTGCGACCAGATGAAAAATGAAGTCGCACACTCTCACATTTTGGTTGCAAAATGCCACCATTTCGACGCAGTCTGGAGCCCTGGTAATGGATTTTATATTGTATTTAGAGTATACATATCAAAAAAAACTGTACAGTGTGAAAGTACTCTCTGATTGAATGTCACAGACCAAAACCAGCACTATGTTTAAAGATATCAATACAAATAGTATAATTTTGGTCATTCAGTACTTCCATGACTGAACTTCTACAACTACTGTCATACCTAGTCCTATGGGTAATTTGATATACAATGTTGAAGCCTATCTTTCAGGAATTAATACAGAGCATGGCTGAATGAAGAATATTCAGTATAGATGATGAAAGTTTATTATTGGTAACATTATGATTTGAAAAGCATTGAATTGTAACGAGTGAGAAGTTGGAACTATCAAAAGGGCCAAACCTGTTTGAGGTTACGTTATATCCTCTTGAAACACCTCTTTTTATCACCTCTTTGTATCCCGGTTTATGATGATTTTGAAGCATTCCAGTCGTAAAATATGTCAACTTCAATAAAAAGCAGGAACAGGCTTTGCAGGCGCAGAGGGTGGGGAACTGGCAACAATCTAGGGAATAGCCTATTTGTTTCTAGGAGTGCCCCATCCTAATGCGTCCCTGCAGGGAGCAGATTCCCCTGTGGCTGTGAGTAATTCTAGGAAGGCATCCTCTAGGAGAGGCTGGCATCTTGTTAGTCATCAATCACTCGCTAACATGATCCTAAGCAGAGAGTACACTTTGTCTGAATCTGCTTCTCACGTGTTCACATGGTCCAACATGCCCCACGTTGCGATGAAAACAAAGTGTTAGGTTAATGGCGGCTCTGTGTGCAGGCTAGTAAATCACAACTATCGGCCACTCATCACTACGGTCAACCTTTGCTTGTATGTCCACTATCTTGCATGTTTGATCAATAGTGTAATTGCTCTGCCTGGTCTGGTGATATTTAAAACAACGGACAAAGCCATGCTAAAAAAATGCTATTAATTCAAAAAAGTAAAACAACTACGTGGCTTGCTTGCCGTTTATTCATTAAAGCTTCCTTGATGATACCTCCCTTTTTCAATTCCCTGCCGACATTTTAGCACTCTATCGTGAGAATGACTGTCACAAAGCAAATACGACAATCCATCATTAACAATGGCCTGCAGCAGTGCCAGTTACGGCAGCAGATCGTTTTGGTGTCAACTCATATTTAATTGAGCAATGCTGGGGACTGTACCTTTACAATGAGCTTTGGCCTGCCGCAGAAAAGTGTGTAACCCGGTGCAGTTGATATACGTAATGCCTAAAACAAAGTGAAACAATGAAGGAATAGCAGAAACATATAACTGAAATTGAATTGGAAGTTTAACGTTACGGGTACCCTGAACGTTAATATTTATATTTGGTGTATTCTGCAAACGCAGTCCTGCGATGTCTGGATCTATCAAGGTGAGCTTCAGTCTCAGGTGTGGCTTAGCATTCATGCTGCTTCTGTATTTCGATTTATGATGTCAAGTGAAGAGAAGCCTTTCACACATGGATATGTGGTTGCAGAAGAAAGGAGAAAGCGCACAACGTTGTCCAAATGCGCCGACCTCAATATTTTGTCGCATGACAATTCTGTTAAACTCCTGGTCCCCAACAGTGAAGTCCTCTGGCATTTCTGAGGCTTCAATGCTGAACAGGTTTCACATCCATTTGTTCGATTTAGCCGTCAGTGAGAAATATTCGGGAACTGTTGTCGGAGCAAGACGAGGTGCGCAATGATGTTGTTCCTGACTATTGAATCGTGGACTTGGACTGCTTCAATCCGTCACATTTTCTTCGGAAAAATCAACTGGCAGTTCTGCACGTTCACTACGTTTGAGATGGGATGGTTTCATGGATTCATAGCATCACCACATACCACCACTTACCACCTGTACTCGGTTCGCTCTCGTACACTTCAGTTCTTCCCAAAATATTCTCCTCCTGTCCGCACTTGTTCTCCAAATAGTTCCCGTTTGGAGCCACAATCGCAGTTATTTTGAACCATTTATAATTTTAGCGCTTTTATCTAGTCAATTTAGCTTGCAATGGTGAATGTTTGCGTGCCAAAACTCAACTACGAAACTTCTGATATTGAAACGAAAATATTACAGGAAAGGCAAAACTTATATAAATTCCATTTTAATTATCTCATGGTTAATGTATTTCCATTCATACTAGTATTTTGATATTATTGTAGCGACCGTGGGTGTGGTCGCCTTGTTCAGTGTCCCGCAAGGGATCCTGGGGAGGTTAAGACCATCGACAGTTGGACCTTTGGCGCCCTCCTAGGTCCTTTGCGATGGAGACATTGAGTGGGGTTTAACAGTTTGGGTTTGTCGAGGTGGCGGTGTAATTGTGTTAGTGTAATTGTGAAATTGTTCCCGACAACGCCACCGAGAGTTTAGGTAAATCGGTTATGTAGAGTGTGTTTTTGTGTGTCGTGTGTGTGTTCAATAAAGGCAACTCGTAGTCGAGTGGGGTATGGGGTACGAGAGTTGCATCACTGCTTAACCCGTGCTGCTCGTTACATGTTTTATTATTCCTCTGTGTACCACAAAATAGCGCACCAATACCAATGGATTAGATCACGATGAGCACGTAAGTAAAAATCACTACAAATACTCCCTTCAATTATTCTTTAATGCCTATACTGCTAGGCATCAAGACCTTTAGTGGTCAAGGTTAAGGCACACAGAGTTAAACAAACCCACTGCTGAATAAAAAAGATTTTTCTGAGAATTATGGTTACGACTTTTTAGCCCATGAATTTATGCGGGCGTATTTCTTACCCAAACCTTTATCGCAAATTCAGATTACACATTTGTTTTGTTTTCTAAAATCACTTCCCAAATCACCCTCGTGTCGACTGCTTGGAGAAACGGCAGTTGAAATGTATGATGGGACAATCAATTTGAATGCAAATCTATTCGTCCCTCTTTTTCAAAACATAATTAACAAGCTGTGCATTGACGGCCCTGCGGAAACATGGGCCCAATCCCATTTCTACCCCTTACCCCTTCCCCTCACCCCTTCAAGACAAAGGGGAGGGGTAAGGGGAAGGGGTAGGGGGTAGAAATGGGATTGGGCCATGGAGTCACCGACAATTGCTACAATTCTCAGTAGCTTTGAGAAAAAAAGAGTAGTTGATTACCAAAACAGGTATGCAAAATATGAGGTTGGTGAGTACATGTGGAAACTCCAGCTTGGAGGAAACCTTGGAGAGGATTATAGGGAGGGAAGTGAGAATTCTTCCCTGCCTTCAGGGACCCGTTTCAGGAAGGGAAATTAGGGCAGTCATCCAGAAGATGTTTCATTCCCTTCACATTAGCTCTGCCTCCCACTCTCTTGTCAGAGTAAAGTGCTACCATTAAGAAAGTGTGTGGGTATCTAGTTAAAATCTTGAAGGCTGCACCTTGAAAAAAAGTTGAACAAAATCAAGAGGATGAGGTAGAACTGAAACCTGTCATACGACAGCATCAAGCTGCTGCCTGCAAAAAATCCCCCCTAAAAAAATCAACCCAACACAGATGGCCTTACTTTCTATTTTGCAGGGGAAAAAAAACGTAGATTTGGATATAAGGCATTAAGTCCCGCTTTGACACTTGTCTAATAAATCCATGTGCATTTCATCCTCTTCTGAAGAGGTAGGGCCCTTGTTGAGCTCCACAAAGCCGGATGCTGGGGGGGGGGGCTTTAGAACACTGCATAATTCCTCAGTCGCCATAAACAGTGACCGCCCCCCTTTTTGAACAACTCTGGTTCTGGTAGTCAATTTCCCATTCCTTTTGTCCATTGACTTTTCAGAAAATCATTATATAAATAGTTTTAAACCTGGAACCAAGCCAATCATCAGTCTTTTTTTTTTATAACTCAAAATTAATATTTATGGGATCGCTTTTCCTATGATTATCGTAGGCCAAAAGAAAACCATACATTATCAATTTGACAATATATGTGGCTTGTATATGGCATGAATCATCTGTCAGGTTAGTCGTGACCATAAATATTTGATAAGAAAAAAAAAAGATATTTGAAAACGAAAGAAAAGGCTATAATGTACAAGACTTTGTACATTATTTTTATGAACCTAGTGAAGAAAACTACTCATCCCGTAAACCATTGTGAACTTGTTTACAACCACATGGGTAAGCGCGTTTCAAGCATCTTATAACCTTTTTCATTATTAGTGTTTTATATTGTTAATATAATTTGCGTCATATACTGTGTCTGTGTGTGTGCCTGCATGCATAGTACTTCATATAGTCTATAGCCTTGTCAGCGACATGGAACGTTCCTTCTTTCCTAACTGCAGTCACCTCTCACGCGTCCATCAATGCTGGTTCTACTGGTTCCCAATGAGTGCGGTTCAAGGGGGAGTTTTAATACATGTGAATTAAGTATCGTATTCCAGTTACGTATTCATTCAACTTTATGTATTCCTAGCTTTTATATTACGCAAATAACTAAATAGCACTGCTAGTGCTTTATCATATATTTTTACTTTTTTTATCATATATATCAACATATTTTTCAACATGTAGAGCTAATTTCCTCTAAAATCCTCTAACAACACTCTAACTTTCCATTTATCTAAGGGAAATAAACATGTTACTCTAAAAAACTAAAAGAGAACTTCTTTAATGTGTGGCTTCTACACGAGCATAAACAATCGTTTTTCCAATATAACGGCACGTTTAGTAAGTATAACTTGGATGGTTACGACATAATGGCTTTTAATCAAAGCCTCTATGGGATTTTTACTTCCGAAACTACTTTGTGTGAAAGGGACATTTCAAAAGGGACAGAATATCATGAATCCTTCTTCTCTCCATTCGCCTTTACAGCCGCCCCGGGAGTGTGAAAGGTGATACAGCCGTGTTATTCAAAAGGGCCCTCATGAAGTGGGCTTGGCCACATCTAATCAGAATGTAAATGCAGTGTTGGCTGGGGATAGACATTGGCATTTAGATTATGCTGAGACTAGATTACTGATCAAACTGTGTGTGTGGGTGAGATAGCCTTTTTAACAGCAGCTTGGCACAGACTCATTCTATTCCACCAACAGCAGTGAAGACCGTCGTCACCGTGCCATCAATTGTAATTAAACCAGAAGGAAGGGGGAGGCAAATAGTGTGAGTGTGTGTGTGCGTGGAATTCAAACACCAACAATAACAACAAGACTGGTGGAAATGCACTTACTCAAACAAACAGACACCCATCCCATGCAGTGCACTCCCCCTAGCAACTGCTGGATGCTAGAGGGAAAAAAGAAGAGTTGTGAACCACTTCCCTGATAAATGCCTACACCTTTTAACCTTCTCCGTCGACACCCCAGCCTTGTAGCCACGCATACACACACACACCCTAGATTTCCTCGTCAGGGGCAAAGGCAGCAGGGAGAGGAGGGGGAGGAGAACGAGAGCGAGAGAGAGAATAATAAGTGGAGGCTGATCTAGTGCTCCGCATCCTGAGGAGGCCAGATTTGCATATCTGTGCAGCGGTGCAGAGGGAGAAACGTCTGCACTGACAGCCCCACTGAATATCTTAAACCACTGCTGACTTCCCTGCAGGCATACTCCCCTGAACACTTGCACACACACAAACACACATACGTGCCAAGTCCCACGGAAATAGATGCACGCAGAGATGAGGGTGCATAAATATGTTAACGTGCGTGTGTGTGCGAACAAGCACACGCACGTACACACAGGCAAAGGACTTAAGGTCAGGCAATGTGGATGCTGAGCGTTGCTTTGTTCATGCAAGGTGATGTACAGTAGTGCTTGTTTGACAGCACAAGTATAAGAGTCCTCTCTAGGGAAACAGCCCACAAAGGCAGCCTCATGCACTGCTGGCGTTAAGGAACATGTGTGTGTGTGTGTGTGTGTGTGTGTGTGTGCCTCCATATGTGCATCTGAAGCTCTATAATACACACAGTACAGACAAAGAAATGCAATTAAGCAAGGTAAGCAATATGAATTCAGCATACAAATTCCCAATCCTGTGTTTTTGTTGGAATTTGCATTTCACGTTTGGAGACACCAAAATTAAAGAATTAGGCAAATAGATAAGACGACAAAACAGACACCATATGTGCACTGCTAATGTTTCTAGCCAGCAGTTTAACGTGCAAAGCTAAACCTCCACCAATGCTATTGGTAAGATTTAAATAGATTTGTAACATCTAATAATAAACTATAAATATTAAATTATATATTTTGTAAATCTGAGTTGAACCGTAGTGTCAATATTTACACCATAGAAACTGTATGACAAATTGGAAAATGAGCACATCAACAAAGCTAATGTTTGTTTTGTAGGAGACATCAATTTGGAGAAGTAGAAACCATTGCAAACAGAGACTTGGGGTGCATCCGATTACTAAGTATATACTACTTCTGTTCAGTGTCTACTACTTGACCGTTAATGCAGTATGTTCTACAGCTATGGGTAGAACGCCTCCGAACGCTTCCGAACACCACCGGATGTTTGGAGAATACGTATTTCCCCTCTGTGCACTGCACATCAGATGCCGGCAAAATTAAAGTCACCTGCGATAATTGACCTGAGCTGGAGCCGCTGCTGGGGTGCCGGGTCAGCCATTTAGATTTATAAAAAAAAATTCACCGCGGCGTTCTTCTTCTTCGGTTACCCGACTCCAGCTGAATTGTGGGATAGCGTAGTGACATACCGTTGTATATTGTGGCGGTAGTACGCATTCGGAAACTTTTTGCCTACTACATAATGCGAACTGAGCATTCGGACACGCTATATTTGTGATGTACTACAAAATGCCTACTATATAGCAGTCAAGTTAGTATGAGTATTCGGATGCAGCCTTGGAATTCCTCAATGATCTGTCAACACCTTTTATCTCCATGTATTTATTCAAGTAAAACACGATCGGTGGGATTGGCTGAGCGGTTGGGGTGGCTTGTTTGCAACCACTGTAACATAACCATTTAAACAATATATGTTCCTTCATGTGACCTTTTAACCTTTGGCCCCTGGTGAGAATAATCAGGATCTCATTATTCCCCTGCTGCTCAGCCAGAAAAAATAACACGTTCCAAGGCATGTCACAGGTAAATATAGCATGTTAAGTGTAGCATGTGCTCTATTACCGTCAGACTTTTTCAGTATCCATTGAAATGTCTTTAGTCTTGCTCGTCACTTGACATCCATACATTACTCATTTTGATTAGTGCATTAACTTGTACATTATACTTGTATTATACTTTTTAAAAGTTAAAATGTTCTGATATATGTATCCCATCAGAAACTATTGCACACAGAATATTATTCAGATTTAAATGGAGTTTCTATTTTTACCCAACAGCTTAAGCTTTTCCAATATAATTTCTACTTTTCTCATGAGAATAGTCCCCAATTGAATTGCAGCATGCATCTGCCGACTGTTGGTATTGAAAGCAATTTTTCTGTACTTCATTTATTTTATGATTCTGAAAGAAATGAGTAATAGGTCTCTTTTTTGGACTCCAGATTGGATGAGGTGAGCTGCATTATACTCCCTTGCTCGGTTTGTCAAAACAGGCCCCAAGCTACTTGTGTTTCAACACAGCCGTCAAGGGATAATTGTGGTGAAATATGTTCCCAAGGCATCCTCTTACAGACTGTTAAACCACCTGAAAGGTCTTTCAGTGGATTGTTTATTTCAATGCATTAATATGATTTCTTAAGCTCTGGTGAAGATGCGTCTAAGTGGAAGATACAGTCGGATTGCGGATTGTGAATAAATATGCATGTTGTTTTTTATATAGCGTAGGTTAGGTTTATGTGCTCATACATTTAGGGTAATAGGTGTTTGTCTACGTTTGATTAAGTACCAACATAGCCGGTTTATGTTAATGTAACCGTTTATACAGAACTTATTTTGACAACATTAAAATGATGTCCTTCAAAGGGCAGCGGACGTTCAGAAAGAAAAACACATATATATAGTACATATAATATCTATTCGGCCTTCTTGTTCCTTCTTATATGTTGCAAGTTTAAAGCAGCTCATTTAGACCAAGGTTACGCTGGCTGAAGGTTATTGTTTGGGTCTCTGAAGGCAATGAGCAACGCTGTTCACAGACAGAAGAAAGACAAGTGCTGAATGACCCGTCACTCTCCATCCGTCTGACTGATAGGTAAGAAACAGCTAGAAAAGAACCGGTAAGGCAAGGCAGGCAAGAGAGGGATAGAGAGAGATAGATAGATAGATATAGATGTATACACATTCAATATCTACATACACATCCATAGATACATATCAATAAAGAGAGATAGATACACAAATAAACACATATCTATAGATTTTCATTCATAAAAAGATAGAATGATATACATCCATATATAAATATAGATACACATCCATATATAGAAATATACACATCCATACTGCATATAATGATAAAGCTACAAATCCATATATAGAGATAAAGCTACACGTCCATCTATAGATAGATGGATATACATATACATGGAGGAGGCACAGTGACTTTGATGGTGCAGGGCTCTCTCCATCAGTCTCTTTGACAGAGGTAACTGGATTGTTCATCAAAATGGAAATTGAGCCATGCTACCCTCCTGCATGCAGGCACACACAGGTCTCGACATTGGAACCACACAATAACCGACCCACTCTAACAATTTTGAATTTAAAGGAGAAAGAAAAAGGACAGATACAATATATATCAACAACACAGATGCTAAAATATTCTCTATCCTCCCATCAAATGAATAAATCCAACCGACATAGAGGGATAGGGTGTAGACAAGTGCGAGAGGCAGAAACATAGGCGGAAAGTAAATAACTAACAGCACAATGAGCATCTTGGGCGGGGTTGATAACCACTCAAGAAAGTCAAATGACTTGCATGGATTGCTAGCCTAGCAGCAGTCTGCGTCACATGCGGATGCTAATTAGCAACTAATTTTAACGACTAAGCATACGACAGCTTCTGACTGCTGGAGCTTTTAAAAGTTAAAGGGCTGTAAAATTCCTTTAATAATGAACTTACATGTCAAAAGCTAAGGCTGACTAGCCTTCCCTTTTTAAGAATGTATTTTAATACTTCGGAAAAGACAGGATATGATGGCTTTTCACTATTTTGAAACAGTCTTTAGAAATAGATGCACACATTGCAATTAGGTTTTTGCACATACATTAAGCAGTTCTATATGTCCCACCAAACAGTCCACCCAGAAGATCATCATCTTAAGAAATTATTTCAACTGGTAATCCATTTAGCGACATTCCTCTATCAATTCTGCACCATAGAAATGAAATGGAGCTCATTGTAGGGAGGGAAAGGTGTTTTTTATGGCAAAGAAGCATGGTGTTATGACTTCTGATTAAAATGTACTGAATGGCTTCATGTTTCTGCTCATTTTTTTTGGGGAAGGAGCACTGTGTGAATGGCAGGCTGGGTACCAGAGATAAATGAGCAACCTGTGTTGGACAGAGTGTAACCTTCAAAGAGAAAGTGGATCTGAGACAGCTCTTCAGGCAGAATTGGCAGCGGTGGGTATACAAGCAGGGCTATAATTGGTGCTAGAGTTTCCAATCTGGTCTGTGTCAAATCTGGCTGAGGGGAGGGGGGCGGCGATGCATTAGGAGCTATGGCACGGCTGGTATGAAATGCTAATAGGATTTTGCCATCTTTTGTTTGCAGCATGTAGATATCGATGTAGTTGGTTGTTTTTGTAATCAAAAGCATTTTTGCAATGAAAAGGGATAGAGTGACACTGTTTACATGTGTGTTGAATAGCTCTTCACATTGCGAATTAAATTTTTTATCAAGATCGCAATGCAAACACAGATGTGTTCCCGAATCTCGATACTATTTAGTTATAAACCATCTATACATTTGTCTTGGGTCAAAAGGGCCAGTGCGTCGTGTCAATATAAATAAGTTAAAATGAGACAAAAACACATCCAAACAAACAAACAAAAAAAACGGTCACATTTCATAGAGTTGCATGGGTTTAAATCTCTAAATTGTGACCTGGAATATCCCTACAATCAGAGTGCTGAATCATCTCCCGGGAAAGGAACTGTGCAGCATCAAATTTGATTATTTCATAAGGCAGCAACCCTGTTTGCCATAACTGAGCCTGTTATCATGTAGCACAGTATTTACATTTAACTGGAAGCCCAATTGGCGCATAAATTATGCATGTGAAACCTGTGTACCACTACTTCAGGGCTTAGTAGCCAGCCATGGGACTTCTGGCAACCCACATCAAAAACATTCTCATAGTCCTGTAGTATTTTCTTTAAACCTAGAAATGTTCAGTAAGTAACTAGATAAAAGTGCATAATAAATGTATGTACTTCAGGAAAGTCAATTTGTGTACATTAACATACTCCTTCACATCGGCGGTAGTAATGTGATAATGCACACTCAGTGATAAAACTGTACGACTTCCTGTATTAAATGTCTCACACAATGACACATATCACACATAGGGAGGCGAGATGTATTCATCTAAACTGCTCATGACTCACACACTCAAACATCAACATGCTGTGCATGGTTGGCTGACAACACCGCTATAGTTAGCTACCATGTTCAGTGCATAGGTCAGTGTGCAGTTTATATTCTTTGACCCACTATGTGCTTTTAGGTAGCTACATAGAGGGAGACTCTGCAGTCTATTGGGCCATCAGCATGTTAAACTAGTCAAGCAGGATGCAAAACTAATGGAGCTCAGTGGGGGAAAGCAAGGTAGTTGGCATGACACACTCAGATCATAAACATAGCTTTGAGACACACCATAGTTCCCATGGTGTTCTGTTCCCATCTCATGAGCTGAATATAAAACGAGTTTTAAGAAACGGATGAAGGATGAAAAGGATGAAGCCTAATTGAACATAGATTCAACACTAAGGTTTATTTTACGACTTGACTCAGACAGACAGGAAGTAAACAACAGTGACCATAAAGACGAGCCCTTTGAAATATAGTGTCGATACTTGTGTGTTGAGAATGTAAATTAATAAAAAATTAATCCTGTGTTCAGGATTAATTCATGAATGCATTACAAGTCCTCCTCATGCATTGAATATTAAGGCGTTTAGCGCATTCAAACCTTGTGTACAGTATTGATGTGATAAGGAGCTGGCTCAGGAAGGGTACATCATGTTGTGTCTGAGTTCCCATTTGGAAGTTGCCAAGCTTTGTCTGAAAACTACTGCACAAGAACAGACATCAGTTCAGGTCCAAACTGCAATCCACCAATGTTTAACCAACTAAAGAACAAGCTGTTCTCACAGGGGCACCAGAAAGCCATTTTTCCAACCTACTCCAGAAGTTCAAAGGCTTGTGTAAAACGTGGAAGGGTGTCGACACACCGGGGACTGGAACGCAAATCGCAGTTACATTTAAATTCAAATCAATGCTCAGCGGTCAGTCCTGGAGGTATAGAGAGGTAGGGGACTTTGCACGTGTTCTGTGTTAACATTGTGCTGTGTGTCCCTCCCTTTTGCTGTGTGGAGAGCTGGAGCAGATACAAAGGACAGGTTAAGAGACCAATAGATAGAGAAAGAGCCACAGAGTGAGAGAGAGAAAGAGCCAGAGAGTGAGAGAGAGAAAGAGCCACAGAGTGAGAGAGAGAAAGAGCCACAGAGTGAGAGAGAGAAAGAGCCACAGAGTGAGAGAGAGAAAGAGCCACAGAGTGAGAGTGAGTGAGTGAGTGAGTCAGAGTGAGAGACACAGAGAGAGCGAGAGAGAGAGCTTGCACCAGCAAAGTGGGTCAACGGCAGCCTTCTGGAGAGCTTAACGAGCTGCAGGAGGAGTGAGGCGGTGCGGTGGATAATTAGCAAGAGGAGATGGAAAAGAGGAGGAGGAAATGTGGGGGGAAGCCAAGATCCTGGATATCAGAGTGTCAGGTTTCTTGGACTAGGCAGCTCCAGTCCTTTGAAGGCGTATTAACCAGAAAGCACTGCAGTCTTTTCACTGTTTGTATGTAGTACAATACTAATACTAGTGTCTTTTATGGTGTGGGACAGAACAACTGCCTGTTTTGAGCAGATTTCCAAGAGGTACATATGGGAATGCTGTGCTGAATGTAGTTCTTTCTCATCCAAGTAATGTAACCATGCATTGAAAAAGATCAATGTGAGTTGTATTGTTCCAAAACTGGGTTGAAGTTTCCAATGTGCGGGATTGTTTTTTGCATTAAAAATGATTAAAAAGAAGATAAGTGTAAGATATGGGCCTTTTATCATTGAAAGAAGATAAAACAAAAATAAAACATTCCCCTGTAACAATGACACCAGGAAAGGCTCTCCGACCAACTCCTAAAAGAGCTTTAATAAGAATGCAACGTTCAACCTGAAGATAATAAAATACCTAAGAAAGATACAATAATCCCTTTTCTGTAGTCCACGACATACCTCCTCCCAGTTATATTGGTTCCTATTTCCTCTTGGCCTCATAGTTTTTCGTTGCAAATGCATTTCTAATGCTGATTCCTTTGTTTTCTTGCTTGTGCCAACAAATCCGCCCAATAGACAGAATCTAATTTCTCTTAGCTAGTGAAACGTGAACCTCTACAGAAACAAACGATCAAGCAGTCAGTAAGACGAAAAAGACAAGGCTTGCTAAAAAAAAAAAAAAGTTGGGGGTTGAATTTGCCCGGCATTTACCTGGGCTTTGAGGTGGTGGACCAGTGCTTTATGCGTCAGTCCACTTGCCCACAGCTTCTCCCGTCAGCCATCAGTATCCAGGCAGTTCCTACGCCTCAGGGGCAGGGATAGAGGTCTAACACCACTGGAAGCAGGCGGGCTCAGCTGGAGCTGCAGAAGAGTGTTTATATGTGTGTAGTGTGGGCGTGTAGTGGTGTGTGTTTGTGTAGTGCATTTACGTGGGCAGGGTGTGAGTGTGTCTGTTGCTTATGCTCTTTTTTTAAAATGAGGCTAAGATGAAGAGATAAAGACTAGCAATAGAAAGAGCTGAGAAGAGAGCGAGAGAGTGAGTAAGCAAGAGAGTGAGTAAGCAAGAGAGTGACAGAGAGAGATAGCGCGAGCGAGAGAGAGGTTCCATTAGCCTCCGCCTTCACTCCAAGGGCCTTTATGAAGACCAGACCGTTGCGGTTTTAGCAGAGTCAATTGGTGTGTCAGAGCTGTGGTGCGATCAATTTCTCCTTGTAGCAGACAAAGAAGAAGAGAGAAAAAAGCATCAACCCAAACACCATTTCACAGTTGCAGTATTATTTGCACTCGTCTTAAACTAATGCATGGCTAACCGCTACTAAAGTAAACAACTATGGCCACTGCAGTGACGTCTGCTGGACTATGGACTGTGACGCTATGCGAATGAAGGAGAAGGAAATCGATTCAGTCAACCTGCGAAAAGCGGCTGATTCTGATCAACTCGTCTTCGAGATGGGTGTTATAACGCATTTTTTGTCAATGAAATGTTAACAAAACAGTATATATTTGACCATTCAATTTTATTAATTTTAGGGGAAGACGAGCTTCCCTTGCAGTCTTAGAGAAATCGCCACTGGTCCACTGCATTCACAAATATCCACACACTGTACTTCTCCTTTCAAGCCAAGATGCATCAATCCACTGATAAATATTCTCTGTGAGTCGCATGTGTAAACACACTGGGGGATACAACTTGATATTTCTTTCAAAAGAAAATGAGTGACGAGCTTGAAGGGGGCCTGTAAGCGCGAAGATGCTATGTAGTAGGACGTTGAGGCTCGTACCAGACAGCCTCTCCATGGACTGCATCTCCTTAGTGCTCTCCACTGTGATGTGTGCACTGATGTCTGCTTCGGCTCCAGTATTCTCCCAGGGGGAGGACCAATCATACGGCAGAAGCTTTGTTGGGCAACACACACACACACACACAAATATGTGGCTCATTGCTCAACTGCAAGCAATTTGCTTCTATTAGAGGCGAAAAGAGCAGTAGGTAACAATGACAATGTGTGAATTACCTCCCCTGTTAAATTATGACCATCCATTATAGATTATTATCCCTTTATAAAGCAGGTCAGATGGATGGATTTAACAAAAGAACAGTTCTAGAATGGCAACCCCGACCCCGCCTTAAACTTTACAACGTGACTTGATAATTAATCTTTTGTGTAAAATCATCTGTTCAATAGTGCCCACAATATAAGAAAGAACTTAAAAAGACTGAATTCACAAGAAGGATAAGAGTCAGTTAATGCTGTAAGAGGATAAGCGCCAGTGAGTGCTGATGAGTCAGTGGAGAATGTTCAGAGGAAATACAGAACAGCTAAAAAATAACGTATCTCATTCACTGAAATATTAGACACAGGATTAATATAATCCTTTTACAGAGCTTCCTGGGTGACCAAATATGAGGGGGAAATTTGGAAAGAAAGTGCTACAAAGATCTCTCCATTTCTATTTAAATACCCCATACAAAAATCAATAAGAGTCCATAGGAGTGCAATTAACACACTGAACACACTTATTTCTGGTGAAAAAACCTAACTGTTATTATTAGAGTGAATAATATGAAGAGTGACTTCAAACTAAATCGTTTTTGCAGCCCTATTGTCTGCTCTCTGGTAGTAAGATAGAACAAGCTTTTATTGATCCGTCAGGGGGGGGTCACAATGCGGTAGAGACGATGCAAAAGACGGAAGATATCGAGTACAGACAGACACCCAAGAACAAGGAAGCAATATAAAAAACACATTATTCCATAAATGAATATCTGCACACAGACTGGTAAACCGCTATTTAGGAACCCATTAAAACAACTTGAAGAAACAAAACATCTTACACATTTGAGTTTTTCAAGCCATTTACCCGTGCTATAAATGCTAAATGCACTTCATATTAACCAAAGCAACATAAGCAACCTAAATATATCTTCCCATTTAGTCAGAACTTAACCTTTTTTAATTTAGCCTTAAAACAAGTACCGGTATATATATATTTTTGTGTGTATTGAACTACTCCCGCTTATTATTTGAGAGAAGAAAAAAAACGTATTTTGCATTAAATATTCGGAGAAAAAAACCTCAGGTCATCATTGATATCAGAATAGATGCAACAGATACAGATAATAAAACAGCAACGCTTGAAATCTATTTTCCCACTGAATAACCAATGCCAGTGACCCCATTCATTGTGCCCAGCATTTTAGAGTTAAATTCTGAGTGAAATCTATAAATGTTCAATAGCAGAACAAGTAGCATGAAAATCAAGCTATTTTGCATTTCCACTTCCTTTGGAAAGGTCAAAGGACATGGTGGCCTTTCCTAAGCATTGGGGGAAAGCCATGGTTAAAGCTTCCAACTGACCATAACCTTAACATTTTTAGAACACCATATATTTAGCTTCAAAGGGGGTTTACATGAGTTGCTAACCCTCTGCCCAGGGTTTAGGCACATAACATTTTGCTAACGCAACATGGCCAGGAGTAGTAGGGTGAGTCAAGGTTGGCCATGTGATTAACCTGCTTTAGCTTCTGATCCTGGGTTTAGGAGGTGAGCTCAGGGAAAAAAATAAATAATAATTCTACTGCACACAACAAACCCTGACATAACTCTATCCCTCTCATAGTCCATGTTCTCTGAACAGGCATATAAGGGCTATACATACTGTGAATAGAGAAGGCTGCACATTATATAGGTACTGGGTTCCTTCCTATGACATTGTTCGGTCAATAATAAATTAATAATTTATTATTGACCGAAAATAAATTATTAAATAAATAATTTATTATTTATTTAATAATAAATTCCAGAGTGAAATGACAGCGCAGTATTTTGAGCGTCAGAAGCTACCGCCTCTTCTGTCAGTCAATCAGGAACTGAGGAATCAAACTCACTTCCGTTTCATTCAAACTCTCTCACACACGCTACTATACTCTCTCAGACACACTACTATATACTCTTGCATAAACAACTATACTCTACACACACTACTATACTCTCTCACATAGACTACTAATCTCTTTCACACCCACTACTATATTCTCTTGCATAAACAACTACTCTCTCAAATACACTACTATACTGTCTCACATATCCAACCATATGCTCTACTATACTCTCTCACATACACTACTAGAATCTCTCACATACCCAACTACTGTATATACTTTCTCACACACTACTAATCTCTTACATACACTACTAAATTCTCTTGCATAAACAACTATACTCTCACACACACTACTATTCTCTCTCAAATACCCAACTATATACTCTATCACACACTACTATACACTCTCATACAAACATGTAAAAGGAGTATAATAGCGTGTGTGTATGAGTATAATGGTGTATATGCGAGATTATAATAGTGTGTGTTAGACCAAGTATGAATTCTGTCCCAGGCGGCCCCTTATAGAGACCAAATGTCTAGAAGGTGGTTACACGCTAATGCACACAAGTATATATAGAGAGTATTTATAAATAGTAGAGCTGTCAGTTAAACGCGTTATTAACGGCGTTAACGCAAACCAAATTTAACGGCGTTAAATTTTTTATCGCGCGATTAACGCAAATATTTTATAAAAAAAAAAAAAAAATAATAATAATAATAATTTCTTTGGCTCAAAACAAAGAAGCAGTAGCCTGACTGCTATGTTCAAATGACATTTGTTCAAAGCAGTCGTTTAATTGCACTATAGGCTCTTTTTTTGTATCGTCCTGTTTTGATCAGTGTAATGCCAATGTTGTTATCAATAGAAAATCATTTGCACAAGGCAAGCCGATGCACTTCACCATGTTGATAAGAGAATTAAAATGAGAAGAATTATGGGACAAAAAAATCAAGGGATATTTAGCATAGAAAAATAATTTGCGATTAATCGCGATTAATTAGAGTTAACTATGACATTAATGCGATTAATCACGATTAAATATTTTAATCGCTTGACAGCTCTAATAAATAGTATTGGTAGCAGTAGAATTGTGCATTATCCCTCTGTGCTTTTGTACAGTGCATATCTTTGATAGCACACATTTGCAGCTGGTTTTTCAGCCTCTTTTGTACATTTAGCAAACATAACTAATTCATCAGGGTTGAGATTCGGACCAATATTGAATTCAGAAATGCTGATATGTACCCTAAATAGTCCTTAAATTAACTGATTTTCTACTTCCAGTTTTGGTGTCTTTAATACGAGTGTCAGGGCTTTCTCTTTGAATGTCTTCATCTCATGGAAGCTGAATTTTTCTTTGTGATGTTCCTGCGTTAATGCAAAAGTATTAGCCTGTAACCTGATGTATGGTGGGCTACCACTATAACATTATCAGAATGGTAGCAAACAAGCCTTCAACCCCCTCCACCAACCATCACTTTGAGCTTTGCTTCATTAGCATTGCAGATAGCACCTGGCGTAGCGTATGCAGGGAGAACTCCAGGGGAAATAGGAGAGAATTAACTAATTAGGTAGGCAGCCTCGACACAACAGAAATGACTAGCTTCAGTAAAGGGGGAGGATGGCGGTTACTAGGTGGAATCGAGAGTGTATTTCTCCAGCTTAAAACTCTTTAAACTTGTCCTTCCTGGGAGATGATGTTGAATACAAAGTGCGAGTTTATGTGGAGGGCACAATAGCGGTCGTGGTGGTGGCGGTGTGGTTAATAATGTCTCTGTCGAGAAGAGATGGCCGTGTTGCTGGTTGACGGTTGGTAGAGGGGGAGGGGAGGAGGAAGACAGAAGGCTGTCATGATGCAAGAACCCTTGTTCATCACCTGCTGGAGTCAAGGTCAGCACGCTGCCAGGTCAGGACCTAAAGGTGCATGTGTTGAAGTTCTTCAAAGCAATGGTCACGAGATCCAGTTGACGGTTGTGTGTTGTGTGGAAACTACTCAACGTTTATTGGGTAGTTTATGTTTTACTGTCCCACACTCCTCTTTCAAGGAGATGCTCATTAACAAAAAAAAAAGGCTTTGAACCTCAACGAGAAATATGCAAGTTAATGAGTATGCCGAAAATGTTATCGCTTTAGTAGTGTGTAATAAAAGCTGCCCCTAGAAACACTATTTGGCCTCTAATGGAGCACAACAAATATTGCAGGTCAGATATTGAAGGATTGCATCTTGGATCTGCCCGGGGGGACTATGGGTTGTTAAGATGGTCTGGATATCTTGCGTGTCTGCCTGAATGTGGAAGGTCTCTGGGCAGGAGGAGGACGGGGTGAGGTATACTGGCCTGCCTCATAGCTTCAGCACAAATAGCTGCTGCTCTGCTCTGAGTGGGGCTAACACAAGGGGCCCTATAGTGCTCTAATGCAATATTCATGCAGGGGATGCTAGCATAGCAGTTAAACACAGTGGAGTTGTGAGAAGACCTTCCAGCCCACTATCAGCCAGCAGCTGCTGCCTGCGCCCCCGCCACCCCTTTCCCTTTTTTGCCTCTTCCTCGCAAACGTGGCCCATCCTCCCAGCACGGCATTGTGTTCTCCATTCTCTCACCTCCTCCCCCCAGATTCCACTCTGCTGCCTCTTACTCTCGGCCATTAATTTTTAATCACAACTTAAATGGGTGCCTTAGCGGTGGCCGTGGGGCGAGCGAGTCAAGGGCCCTTGCCTCTGGTTACAAAGTAGGAAATAAATTTAAAGAGATCAAGCTAAACATACATGGGAGGGAGGGGGCCGTGTGTGAGAACAGGGGTGGGGTTGGGGGGTAGGGGGGAGCGCGCTGAATGGGAAGAAATGTGCAGAGAACGAGAAACCAGCTACCGTCGCTATTTCAACTTAATTAAAATTGCACTGCTTTCATCATGGTCTAGGAGTGCTTGAGGAAACTCTGATCAAATTAAGATTAAGGCTTATTTTTCTCCCGCAAGTTTGTCCTTTTTTTTTTTTTTTTTATTGACCAGAGCAGCTGCTTTTTATTTAATATTTTTCATACTCTTGTCGGAAGGCCCCACAGGGCAGCAAAGCATAATAAACAGCGACTACATAAATGATCTGTATCTGTTGCTTGTGGATTATGATTATATTGCTAAGAATTGAGCTAAATGCATATGGGTGCTACAAAGAACAAAGTGTGCATTCATTAACAGACCGCACGACTATACAATTTTGTTGGACTACAGTGGAATTTATAATCTCTTTATGTATGTCCCCAAATGGTTATGTATTTTAATCATTGTACTTTTATCTATGTTCTTGTGATTCATTTTGGTTTGATTATCCTTGTCCCTGTGTGAAGAACACCACTATATAAATAGAAAAAACAAGCTAATCAATCATCCATGATAGGCAGCTGAGACATTTTTTGGTCAGGTGGCCAAGCCTCTTCGTGTTTGACACCGCCTTAATTGTTTTCCGCATTGGGGGGGTCGGAAAAATCCCATAATGAGCAGTGAGAAACGGTCTGCTCGCAGTCCAAGGGCAACAGTGGCCGAGCGCGGTCCCGGATCACGGCTGACCTAAACGGGGCTCCACCACACAACCGCCGCCTGCTCAGACCTACATGGGACTGTACACGCCAGTGCTTGTTGACACATCTGTGGCGTCTTTCCCCCCAGGCTTATGGCTATTACATCTGTCTGTTTCTCCTCAAGGAAAAAAGAGACAAATGGGCGGGGCCTTGTGTACCGAACACCAATTCAATAGAAAACAACCAACTGATTAAATGTTAGGGAGGGACCACTGGTAAGGTGGTTTTAGGGACAACTCTTTCACCACCACCCGTTCGACTGGGACGTTCCAGATTGACTTGTGCTTCATGTTAGCATTGGCAACACAAACACAATATGTGCTTGATATTAGTCCATATAACATGA
>NC_044061.1:18185653-18293153 GCF_902167405.1 Gadus morhua
ACCTAATTCAGTTCCAAAGTTTTAAGCCTGTACACAGGAGTCCAATGCCACTGAACTGTGCATTGTTCGCCGTTTGTGGAGCAAATGTGTGCCACAGAACTGCCCAGCCTCAGTCAAAGCCCCTACAGTCTTATCCAGCACCTGCTAAGACATACCCACCACCTGATAACTCCATCCACCCAAGCAGAGCCCAGTAGTTCTCCAAAATGATGACACGAAAGAAACGTGCTGGTCGTAAAAGGGAAGTATCGGTGGCTGATCCTCCTTGATTGGTGAATGGTTACTGTGAGGCGGGAGTGCTGTTCGATTGGGTGAACGCACCATGCTTGAGTTAGTGTGCAACTGGAGGCCGGTCAGAAGTTATGGGATGGTAAGCAACACATATTGCGTATAGTGAAACTGTTGAAAGGTTGAAAAATAGGCAGGCAAACTATTAATTCATTCAATATTTTAATTGGTTAGTGGGTAGAAATGGCTCCGAGTTGGGAAACTAACTTTTTGGTGCACGACCATATGGGTCTGATCTTGGCTGAATCACACAAACTATCATGATGAAACAAAGAACCGCATGAGCATGCTTGGTTGGTCAGATATATTCAAATATATGTGCAAGTGGACTATATATTTGCATATTTTGATTGCCATTGCAGCTTTGCTTTCCTAATGCTGGTCGATGGTGTTGTCTGGGAAGGTCTCTGATTTATTTGGATCACTTTTTTTTGCCATAACATTTGTCCACGTGAAATCCTAATGTTCCCAGACTTAAAGGATCCTGGGGGGCTAACCTCTGCACATGATTCTCTCCAATCGCTATACCTTTCTGCAGTAAAGCGTGTTTCATTTAGGATATTTACCAACTGTTTTTCACAGAAAACCCATTGGGTCTGAATACAGCTCCTCTTCCCATGTTTGCTTTTATTCTGCTCTGTTTGATAATGTGATTCAAATCATTCTATTGAAGATTCATATTGTATTTTATGGAAAGAGATCCTTTTTTAATTGAAGTCTAAATACAATAGCCATTTTCCCCTTCTTTTTCCTACACCACCTCCTATCTTTTTGTCTCTTTTTACCGTAACCTCTCCCAGTGTCCATGTTTTGTTACCCTTAATGATTATTCCTTAAGGGTTCCCCAAACCTCTTTCCCCTCTTTATTTTCTATCATTAGAAGAGTTTCTGTTTATGGAATTTGGTTTAGGGCACAAGTATACCGTTGCTTGTTCAATCCGTCTAATTGATTTTATTTGTCTGCATTAAATCAACAAAAAACCAAACAACACAATGAATTATTTGTGTAGATGAACCGCAGAACAAACATCGTAATAATTGCGATTGGTCACTGCTCTGTTAAAATATCCATAATAACAGGGATGTTCCAAAAGCCTTGCTCGATGAGGCTCATTAAAAAAATTGCTACGGATATAACCTGCGGCATGATTAATCTTACAGCTACTGACAAATAAATAATAATTCTATTTTGCAATCATTGTTAAGCTGCAAGCTCCTTCACACCTACCAGTCTTTTTTACCAACTTAACGGAATACAGGCCGATGTTGAAGGTGCAGTTTGTAGTATTTAATGGCCTCTAGCTGAATGGACTAGCAGAAATGGAATACAATATTCACATTACTAGGTTTTTAATCACTGTATAAATGGAAATAAGAATCATGTTTTCGTTACCTTAGATTGAGTCCTTATATCTGTTCATGTCTACATAGAAATTGGCTCCTATTCAACGGAGGCTGCCGTTTAGCACTGCCATGTTTCTAATGTTTGAAATGTTTTTTATCTTTCTTGTAAGCTATGATCTATAGTTTTAAAGAGTAAATAACTAAATACATTGTATTCATCTATCAAGGAACCTCATCACTTGACTGTTGGCTTCTCAATGCTCCTCAATGTTTTATTGTGGTCCACTTTGTCCTCGTACCAAAAATGACATCCGTATCCACCACCCCCCCCTCCCTCCCTCTTTTCCCAGGCGTGCCCCTCTCCACCCAGTGGGGTCCCCAGGGCTACTTTTATGCCATCCAGATCGCCCAGTACGGCCTCAGCCACTACAGCAAGAACCTGACGGAGCACCCGCCCCGTGTGGAGGTGTACGACACGGCGGAGGACGAGGACGAGCAGCGCCGGGACGGCCGGGCGTCCGCCAGCGCCCCCTGGACTGTGGCCAAGGGCTGCAGCCTGAGCCGCGTGCACGACAAGGCACGCACTACCGCCGTCAGACAGTTCAGCGCCCCCGGTGAGCCACCATCCCTTCCACGCGTCTATCTCGTAGCTCCTGGCAGGCAGGTGCTTGTCTCTCCTGCAGACTGCACACAGCAGCTGGGGGTGGCTCGGAGGAGCAAACACGCGAACAGAGTCTGACGACCTGCTGCTGAGGCCAGCATATTGGCGTGCTGGTGGGAGGTTTGGGGGTGTAGTTTTTTTTTTTTTCCAAAGTGTTAAGAAAACAACATAAAAAAAAATTGGAACCATATTAAAAGCAGATTTTTTGTAACAATTCCAGCCTTTGGTAAGTATCATTATTTAGCTGACAATCTAACTGTATAGATTGGTTAATCTGTGCTAGATTAAATTTAAATCATTGTCATTGTACCTCCAATGAGAGCAACTACGGGGTAAGCGGGGTAACATAAACTTGTAATGCAAAATAGGGATTGGCTATGCCCCCGTCTGCACTCGACGGGGAGTGGAACAGACCAGAGACGTTTTTACTCAATTAAAAATGTCATGAAAACCTTCTTCCTGGAAGCCTTTGGAAGGTTGCGAAAACCTGGCGCCCATCTGACCAATTCCACTCACCTACCGCGAGACGAGCCAGACACTCATGCAGTATTGAGGACGCTCTGCCCAAGAAACCCCCCCTCTGAAACGAGTCTCTGTTCTTCTCCATCTGCTGCCAACTCTGTTATTTCTGAAACAATGATGTGGAAGAAGTGGAGGGGCCCCTCCTCCACCCCTCACATCCTCTCCTCTCCTCTCCACTGCGCGTCCATTAGTTTTCATCATGACCCAAATACAATCACATGCAGGCCTTGTGGCTTCTAGCAGCCATACAGAAATGTGATTATGGCCGCAATTTTATACCGGCTGCTATCGCTTCTGTTCGTATAATTTCAATGTTCCGCCATTGGATGTATCCTTTATCTTCTATATACATCTCCTTGTGTTTCTGCTCTCACTCATTGCCGCGCCTCTTCTTTTCAATCTCCGTAGCTCCCTCGCATATGCTTGGTTTTTCAGTTGAGCTCACGCTCAGCTATAATCCACCCGCCAGCCACCCCCTCCCTCCTTTATCCTTCTCCTCCAACCTCCCTCATCCTCTCCGCTTCCTTCATCTTTCTTATTTCTCCTTTTTACATTTCTCCACCCTAGACATTTCCCGCCCTCACTCTTCTGGCCGCGTCATCCGTCTATGCCCCGACGCCTCCCCATCGTTGTTATCGCTTCACAGATCCCCCCTCCGGCTGTCTTCGTTCCCCTGGCCTCCCCTCGCTTCGCCTCGCCTCCCCTCCTCCATCATGGGCTATCAGTACCAGTACCACCTCCAGCCCAATTCCTTCTCCCATCCGATTCCATCAGATTCAAGTTTTGCACTCATCATCAATTCTGCTTATGGTACTTCAGTCATCAAAAAGCTGCATGCTATTTTTATTTCTTTTTATATTGAGATTATTAATCATTTAAATGTCCTCTCCCATCCTTTTCCCCCCCCCCCGTTTCTTTTTTTTTTTATCTCTGCTGCCATCTCCCTCCCTTATCATAATTTGACATCTAGTTTTTCATGTTTTCTCTCTTGGCCACTTGAAAAAAGCCCTGAAGTCTCCCAAAATCCACTTTAGAGCACTGTAGTATTCTGCGTTGCCGCTTTCAATTCCTAGATTTTTGGCTCGTACTTTTGTTTGTTGCGTTCTGTGCCTCGTCTTGTCTTTTTATTCTGCAACCACTTTTTTGCTTCTAGACTTGCAATGTTCTCTGTCCTGATAGTTAGCATGGCTGTACCAGGTGCTGTACCTTAAGACGGGAGTGAGATACAATGGTTGATATCCATTATGGCTTCTTTCTCGTTGCAGAGGTTAGACAACGCAACCCCTGCATGAATTAACTCCTTAATGCCACCATCGCATACACGCATTTCCATTTCCATGCCTGCTTGGGAAGTGTGCAAACATTTTTCGCTCAGCTCACAGGTGCCGAAAACGCACGCAAGCACGCAAACGCACACATATCTGTCTCATCCCTCATTGCTAAGCATACCGGGCGCCATGTCGGGGAGATGGGATCTGGTCTGCTCCTGGCCCATCCCTTATTGATGTCTGGGTATTCATGGGGCTGCAGTACAAATCCACTTACTCTGTGGATTGCCTTAAGTAATGGATTTATGAGTGCATTAAAGAGTCGACCAGAGGCCCCTGCCAGGTTGTCTGTCTGCCTCCACCTCTCTTTGCCCTCTTCTACCCTTTTCTCAACTCTATTCTCCAGTGCCCTTTTTAAATGGTTCCCTCCGCCTCCTCTACACCAAAGCAGGCTCATTGGCCACTGCTGGCTCCATGGGGACCGCCTGTGGCTCGCAGCGCTGTCTCTCTGCTGCCACCCATCCTCCGCTACTTGTGCTGCTAACTCGCCTCCTTGACTCCAAGGTTCCTCAGGGAGCCCTGATGGCTTGATTATAGAGGGCCGCGGATCAGACAAGTTAAGCGGGGCAGTCTGTTTTTTTCATCCAATGAGTTCAAGAAAAACCCAAGTGATCAACTGAATGGCCTAGGGAGGGCTTTTGGCAGAGGTATACAGCAACAAATCAGCAGCGACACACGCATCACAATATGGGTAATAAGGCAAGCGTCTCTTAAACAGTAGAAGAAATGCTCAATAGGTCTCCATCGGCAGATACATTTTGTGCTCGCATGTCAGACGATGCCATAGACGGCCATACCGAGCACATGCATGGTATGGCCGGAGTCACTAGAGCACATAACAGGATGGCAACATATGGTTTGGCAGGAGCAATGTGTTCTTAATCGTCCTGGGAATGGATGCAGGGATGATGCTAATGGGAGAATTGTTGATGTTATGAGAGCTGCATTCATTTCTACTTTATACCGTCTTGCCAGTTGCTTGTCATTGTCACTTTATCTTCCATATTCTCTTCTGCCCTCTTGCTCGTATTTTTTTTCTCCCTCTCTTCCCTGCCTCTTCTCTCCTCTGCGAGTCTGGTATCCATCTAATTAAGCCCATTGCACACTGACACTTCTGTATTGTCATCCCAGGAGGGACTTGTCTACCTGTCCGTTTCTCGGTCTCTCAGTCTCTCGCGCTTGCTTGCACACACACACGCACCATATTTCTCTCTCTCTCTCTCCGATCTTATGCTCGTAGCTACCGTTAGCCAGGCTTTCTTAAAGGAAATCGCACTTGGTGACAAGGTGCGAGAGTTCTGACAGTGTCTTTCCTGAAATGTTCTAGTAAGTTTGCAGAATGTAAGTGATCAGTGTGGATTAAGGTTTGCCTACAGAATAGATTTTGATGGCATGAAAATGCATTATCAAGAGATTGCTCATTCTGATAAAAAAGAACAATCTACATTCGCCGTGGAAAGTAACCCTTCTTTACAGAAGTCGGGCTCTTGCATACCAATTGAGCGGAGCTATTTCTGTATGATCTTCTAATCTTAAAAGCAACCTCTTTTAGTCCAAAGAGATCCTAAGGACAAGGTTGTTTTCGTCTTCCTGTTTGTCTCGTAGTTCCACTTCCTTAATGTCCTCTCGCATCCACAGATGCCTCTGAGGGAGTGTCTCTAGCGTTGGGCAACTCCAAGGACTTCATCCTCAGCCTGGACCTCAAGTTCACCTCCAACGGAAGCTTCTCCGTGGTGCTGGAGACCACCGAGAAGGGCCCCCCCTTCGTCATCCACTACGTCACCAACACGCAGCTCATTGCCTTCAAGGACCGCGACATCACCTACGATATCGGGGCGCGCACCACCTGGTCCACGCTGACCCGGGACCTGGTCACAGACCTCCGGAAGGGAGTAGGGCTGTCCAACACCAAGGTCGTCAAGGCCACCAAGGTACCGTCCAACCTGAGGGCTTTGGTTTTCTGCTTTGGTTCTGGCCAAGTTGTTCAATGGAGTTATTTCAATTCAAGTTCGGTGCACCAGTATAATTCTTAAGCTTAAATGTTGTCATTCAGAAGATGCTTCTATTTTTATTTTTTCTATCCTAAGTGTCTCTGTAGGCGGAATGCTCAAAGCCTACAATTAAAATATGCAAGTGTTGCACGAGTTTAGAAATAAGGGTGAAAGAAGGCAAACTGAATAATGAGCAGAGCAGCTAAACATAAAGTGCCAGTCAAGCGCCAGGCGCCATTTTATCCCCCTGCTTTAGCGGCTGCTTGGGGCAGTAGAGGCTCGGCAAGCATCATGTTCAGATGTCCTTGAGCTGAGGCACTGAGTCCCAGACGTACACCGTTAACTGATTCCAGCGTATCTTTGTCCGTGTCCTCCCAATCTGCGTCCCCCATCCCCACTCAGATCATGCCAAGGCGCGTGGTGCGCCTGGTGCTCCATGGGCGTGGCTTCGTCGACAACGTCACCATCTCCACCACCGCCCACACGGCCGCCTTTTTCGCCGCCAGCGATTGGCTGGTGCGCAACCAGGACGAGCGCGGCGGCTGGCCCATCATGGTGACGCGCAAGCTGGGCGAGGGCTTCCGCCCGCTGGAGCCCGGCTGGTACTCGGCCATGGCGCAGGGACAGGCCATGTCCACCCTGGTGCGGGCCTACCTGCTGACCCGGGACCAGGCCTACATGGCGGCCGCCCTGAGGGCCACGGGGCCCTACAAGACGGCGTCGGCGCAGCACGGCGTCAAGGCGGTGTTCATGAACAAGTACGACTGGTACGAGGAGTACCCCACCACGCCCAGCTCCTTTGTGCTCAACGGCTTCATCTTCTCCCTGCTGGGCCTCTACGACCTGTCGGAGACGGCGGACGAGAAGCAAGGCCGGGAGGCGGGCCTGCTGTTCAGCCGCGGCATGGAGTCCCTGAAGGCCATGCTGCCGCTGTATGACACGGGCTCGGGCAGCATCTACGACCTGCGGCACTTCATCCTGGGCACGGCGCCCAACCTGGCGCGCTGGGACTACCACACCACGCACATCAACCAGCTGCAACTGCTGGCTTCTATAGACAACGCTGCCATCTTTAAGGACGTGGTGAAGCGCTGGAAGAGCTACCTGAAGGGCGGCCGAGCCAAGCACAATTAGCCGGGACTATTCATGACATTGATACGCATTACGTGAGGAGTAGCTCTGTGTGGGTCGAGTGAGTTGGTAGGTGTGTGTTTGCGAGTGTGTGTGTGTGTGCTCGCGAGTGTTTGCGTGTGGATGTTTTGGTAAAGGCGAAATTAGCTCAGGGGGGCTTGTTAAATGGAAGCCCTCACATTTCTGATGAGCTCTTTTGCAGTCTTTGTTTTTATATTTAGTGCAACATAAATGTAGCTCTCATCTCTCTTCAACTAATGTTTGGATTTATGTACAGGCCTAGTTTCTGAGTGCTTGTTTGTCTACGGTGTGTGCAGGCGGTTGGGTGTGTACGTGTGTTTGATCTGAAAGCAACAATTTGTGATGCTAAAGAAAAAGTAAAATAGTTTTCTCGTTTGTTAATTTATTCACCCATCATTCTTTCATGTCACCCATCATTCTTTCATATCACCATTGCAGGTCTCCTTTTTAGTTTTTGTTGACTTCATACCAGATTTGCATAGTTTATAGAAAGCTTTCATCTTCAATAATTTATATATTTGGGGGCGATACTTGGCATAAGAAGAGGTTCAATCAGATCCATATTCAGTGTTTATTAAGTTGGGTTATTGTTCAATTGTTTCTGTTTCTTTCTCCACACTAGAAGATGGTTTACTTGAACTCCAGAACACACAGGGAACTTGACATGATATTGGAGGGTTTTAAGTAAAGGAGCTTTTTTCCGGATGCACTCACTGGAAATAAAATGGGTGATCTCCTAAACAAGCTGTCTAATGGTGCTTCTCAGACCAATATATTGCCATTGAAATCTGGAGGGAAAACTTTGCTCCTTAAATAAAATAGTCTTCCCTTCTGTGGTCGGCACATTCTTGTGCATTGTTCATGTGATAGGTTCCTTCTTTCGTTCAGATTCACCCAACTGATAATGACTATAATGCATTGAAGTATAAATAGGACAACGTTTCAAAGCGAACCCTGCCTTGTAATCCTCCAGTTAACACACTTCCATCCACCGTGCGTTCAGCTGTGTCAGGTCATTTTCCAATCTGCCCACCCCTGTTTTGATTCGAGTGCTTGCCTACTAGTGCTCCCTTGGCTCCCCTACTCACCTGACCGCAATCGCCCGCCCGTAGTTCAGCTCTTGTTGATTGCTCTGAGAGTGGAAAGGCCCGACTTTCCGCTGGGGCCGCAGAAGCCAGCGGGCAGCCCCCGCTCTTGTCCCTCCCACTAATGCCCGACCGCAACATAAGTGAACCCGTTATCGCTCCCCGGTGGTATGTGGCGTCCCTCTTTGCACGGCTGAGGCAATCAGGTGCTAGGATGCGATTGGTCAGTCTGCTTTAAAAGGAAGGCAGCAGTCAAGCTGCTTGCCAGCTTGGCTCAAGTCATATATGCATTTCTTTGATTACAAATTTGTATGTAGGCATTTTTGGATCATTGGTAGCATTGGAGGTGTTCACTTATGTAGATTTTATGTAGATTTTAATATGATCAACTGTGCCTCCTGATCTCAGTTTACTATTTACTAAAGAATTCCCGATAATTCCAAAAAATATAAAGATGGGTCTTTCTTTCACCCCCATACCACTCTCCCCAGACAGCCTGTCACTCGTCCCTGTCTTTACACCCTGGCTGTTTGCAGGAGTGATCGACAGGTGAATGCAGGGGTATGCTTGGCTGCACAAACATACACATACATACGCATAAATACACACACCATATCCAGTCAGCGACGGGATGCACCTCCCTCTCCAAAAAACAAGGCCAAACTGCCAACTGGCCGAATAAAGCAACGATTCTGGTTTCCATGGTCATTTCATTTTAGAGTTTGCTGAGTTTTTTTTAGTTTTTTTTTGCATTTCACGGCGAGGTACAATGCATGGTGTAAACTATGATGAGCCTCAAATAATCTTAACGCAAAAAAAAAGTTTTGAAAGAGAAGAGATGTGACTCAAACTCCTAAACTTGGAGCATATTTTTGACCTCTGCTGCCTCTGCCTTCATCTTCTTGCTATCTGATATAAATCCTTTTACGTATAAGCACGCCTTTAGACTGCTAATGACTGGAGTTGACATTCAGCCGCAAAGGTTATAGTTGGAAACTATGAAAATGTTATCCTGGAAATGAGCCTGCAAAAAGGATCACGTAATCGGCATGTGGGTTTTGTCTTCTGTCTGGTTCATTTTATCCTGGTTGGCATCCTCAAACAATAGCCTGACTCTTTGGAAGCCATTTTGACAGGATACTGAACAGAAATGGTTAGTTAAAAAAATTACAAATTTGGAAAGGTTTCGACATGGGTGTGAATCCTGATTTTGTGTTCAAAACCAAAGCATTTTTTTTACTTAAGTTGACTGTATAATTTCTGTTAAAACCTATTAGCGTTTGAATTCTTGAAAAATGCTGTAGAATGCTGACATTAAAATGTCTTTTAAATGTGTCTAAGAGGGGATGTGTGCAAAACATGTTTAGAGCATCAAATAGCCTCAATTTTCAGTGGTAGATGAATGGTATAATACATTTGCAGAAATGTACAACCTTTCGCTTGACATACAACAGCACAACTATGTATTGTCTCATCAAGTTAGTTAGCAATATTATTTCTATTCTAGCATTTTCTTCCTTTCAGGAAACCATATACAAACCATTATTTGTTTAAAATAATGTGTTATTTGTTTTTGTTTAGAAAGCTGCTATTTTCACCAACTATCCAGTCCTATCCTTATATATCTATTATTCCTGCTCCCGAAAAAAGACTCACGGGCATACGACAAGATGTGGTCGTGTGATTTATGCAATAAAATGTTTGCTGGGGGTCGTTGCACCACGGGGTGCCCTAGAGAGAGAAAGAGAGAGGGAGAGCGGTTGTACAGAGCTGTCTATCTAAGCACAATGTGCACATGCTACCATTTTTGTATTCAAAGGTAAAAGATGTGTTTATAGAACTATTTGTGCTTTAATGAAAAATGCCTTTTGACGTTAATAAAAGCATTTTCTTATGAGTATTTATCCGTTTTCGTTTGATCCTTCATGTTTATCTGTCGCCGACCCACCCGTATGTGAACCTTGGTTTTTGCATCCCTGCTCGAGACTCTTTGAAACGGGGTGCCATCGCCACGGTGGCTAAAATGGTACTTACATCAACAACCAACAAGTCAACAACACAATAAGGCAAGAACTATTGATGGTGGTCCTCTAATATTATGGTTGGAGCTCAAATGATCTAGCTTTGGTAACCTGGCTACTGTAGTATACTCACTGCCTAACTGAGTATTGTGTGCATGTAGTTGTAGACCGAATCTGAAGCGATTCTGGTATGGTGTTTCCATGGTTTCTGCCATGGGTGCGCCACCTAAAATTCAAAGGTTCTACACATGAGACTTATTGGTAACCTTAAAGGGCCCTGAGGGGTGAGTATGCTGTGTGTGACCTGAATAATTATCCTCCTCCTTCCTCTTATAAGTAACGTGGGACTGATTAAAAAGTAAAAAAGATGGTTGCTATTAAAGCTTGAGACATATTGCACTAATGTATTGCATCACAAATTGCCACACGTATCTCCAATATAGAGATGCTCTTCTTTCCACTTATTTATTTATTTGGCACATTAACAATACACAACACTTCTTGGTATTTGGTCTTGGTATTTTGAAATTGTTCAGAAAATCCAAAATGTGTTTGAACCTGCGAACCCTCGAGACGCTGACATTTGACATTCTCCTCAGGCAACCCTTATGATGTCCTCTCTCTGTGTTTCTGCCTCTTTCTCTCAATCCTCATGATGTTACGTTCCCTCTTTACTTCAGAATTGTCTCTGGTTGCCATAATTATCTCTCGACCTTAGACACTCTTACTTTTAAGAACAGCCTCCCACTATACGCGCACACGCCGCGTTCGTCACTGTCTACCTTCAGATGCTTTGAGGCATATTGTGATAACAGAGGGATTGTAGGTAGGACTCGTACATACTCCCCCCCCCTGATCAAATGAGCCTACTGTTGAACACTTATTGAATATTTTTGCTGTGTGCCTTCTTAATAGTAGAGGTTGGAAGATGTGCATGAGTGATGAATAAAGCCTGCCGTGCTGGATCCCTATATAACCTTTACACAGGGACAGAGAGACAAGACAGAGAGGGATCCCTCCCTCACTCTCCTTAAGAAGATTGCGTTTTGTTGATCTGTCAAAACTGCTATTTCTGCACCTCCTATCTACCACCCCCCCCCCCCCCCCATCTCCATCTCCTTCCCCTACGCCTTCTGGTTCTGAATGTACTGTGTCGTTACTAGTATCGGCTCGGTTGGCACAGCTCTTTCCAACCCTGTTGTTTCCTCCTTGTCAGCCAGCCCATCCTCACCTTGTCGTCTGGGAACACGCCGTCTCTCACTGTTTGCCTGGGTCCTGCCCCATCAGTCCCACCAAACTACACCTTATTATTAGTATTAGAGTGGAACGTAGTCACATTCACCATCTGCTTCCCACATTGAATTCAGAAGAATTCTTTGGTTGTTTTTCGATTGTTCTTCAGCTGTCGGCAATCTGATCTCAATGTCCTTGCTAAAAATGATAATCCATGCATTATTGATAATATGAATAGTTCTTATCATTATTGTTCTAATTATTAGTAAGCGAATAATAATAACGATAATATGATAAAGGGAATGACGATGGCTGTAAAGGCAAGTCACAGGACATGGAAATAAGAAAATCGGATCCACCATCTTCCTCTCAGTTGGAGGAAAAAGAAGCAGCAAAAGTGCATTTGGTCGTTGCAGGGGTGGGAGTAATGGGCGGAAAGGGCACTGTGGAGTTTTAACAACCATTAATTATGAATTAGAGAGGGAAGAATCTGGCCAAGCTGACTGCCGCCGGGCCACATATAGAGCTCCGGGGCCAAGGCACTGGGGGGTGTGGGGGTGGGCGGGTCACCCATCTGTCCCCCCGGCCCACCACCGTCCCCATCACTTGAGGGCTCGGTCCCCCGTGGACGAGAGGCAAATGTTTGATCTGATAACTGGTCCATGCAATGCGTTGCAATTATTACATTCTATACTGTCCTCCTTACTTTCAAACTCTTTTTTTTAATCTTTTCCTTTTCTTCTTTCCACCCATGAGGTTTCTTGAGAACGAGTTTGCGTCAGCAAGGGTATCATTGCAATGAATTCTTAATGGGGGAGGTTACTAAGTAGTTGTGTTGTATAGTGCTGCAATCAGGGGTTTGCTATATAAGAGGCTGCTTTGCTGAGTGAGTGTGCGTCTTTGCTGAGTGAGTGTGCGTATTTTTGTGTTTGTGAGAGAGCCTGTGTGTTTATGTTGGTGTGTGTAGAATCTGACCTTTAAACACCCTTGTTTAACAGTTTTGTGAAATCTCTCCAATTAAAAGTGCTATTCTTTAAGGCTCCTACTTATTCTTCAGTTGTGGACCTGAATTACCCATATTTTTTTCATAGAAAGAAGATAAATGACAAAGAATCAAAGAAAAAAAGGATTGAGCGTTTTGTGTAATAGTTCTCTTTGTAGACTAACATAAATTAAATTCTATTTTTTAAATAGTTCATATAAAGATATATTTTATTTGCTCTATTCATATATCATTTAGATGCTTTCGGTTGTAGATAAGCACCGTTTTATGTTAAAACCTCCCGGCTATGACTTTGGAAACACTGCCCTCTTCTGGTAAAAATGTTTTATTACTGTACATTGAACACTACTAGCACGGCAGTGTGCTATCAAAGCACACTACTTTATCAGAACCAGTGCCTAAAGTATCAGAATAAAGGGGATATTTAGAAACTGATGCCTAATTTAGGGTGACCAGATTATTGTTTCTGATATAAAAAAGGGGACATATTGACTATTCTCATCATGGTAAATGTTTATTAATGTATAATTATTGGGCAATAGCCTAGATGCCCTATGGTTGACTACGATGTGATTTAGGCTTTGATAAACCAGCCCAAAAATATCCAAAGTAGCTACTCTTATATGGAATATTTCTATATTGTAATGATAGTCAATTGTTTATAATTGCCCATTCCTGCTTAGAAAGTCGATAGATATATCGCTGCTTAGTGAGGTCACGTCACAGCCTCTCAGATAGACTTGAGACGTCTACCAACTGTATCAAAATGTATATTTATGAGAAAACAAGAAAAAAATACCACTAATAGCCTATATATTTTTATCCTTTTTGAGAAACAGGGACGTCTGGACACCCTAACCTTATATGCATATATTCTCCTTATTGGATGAGTATATGGGAGTCTGTCAGTCACAAATTGTCTCTATTTAGTGAAAATAAGCCCTAATTCCCTGTCGCGTTTGTCCTCAAGTTCTGATCATATCTGAAGAATTCAATGATTCACATCGGCAGTTGTTCTTTAACATATCTAACGTTGACACAAAAAAGTGAATGCCAACATTTTCTGCGCCGGAGCATACCCAAAAAATATCCACTTGAAATATCACCCAACTTCGTCTAAGATTGCTATCCACTCTCCCATGAAAGGCACAACCGCCCATCTGAACCATTGTTTACACATGGTCATCTCACGTAGCACTAAGTCTATCATGTGATTGTCATAACTTACCTATTAACCATTGAAAGTGACTCATGACTTCTGCACAAACAAGCACTAAAGCGTCTTGGACCAAACAGTTCTCCCCTGGCTGGTCCTCTTAACCCCGTAAGCCAGCGTGTTGTCATGGTAACAGCGGTATGCTTATTCCTCTGGGGTCGAGGGGAATGAGGTCCCTATAGGTGTGCCTAGTGATCAGTTGCAATTATACACCTTGCAGCACTTGCTGCACTGGGATTTGTCATAAGAAAAAAAGACATGCTTCTATCTTTGCCCTCTCTATCATTGAGGCTGGCAACATGCAAAAACCTTTTAAAATTATACCAGACTACTTTGACTCACGGAAACTCTATTGACATGTTGTTTGTTATGTATTCCGTATTTATATTGAACTGATGGTTACTAAAATTGCAAAACCTTTTTTGTGAAGAACACATACCTAAGTGCCTTATTGAAATTTGTTTTGATAAATGAAAAAACACACTCACTTGAAGACATTTCTTCGTACAAAGGCCTAGAGATGTAAACTATAAAGTGGACGTTTATTTTGGCTTGGTTTCAGATTGTGTTTTCCAATGAACAGAAGTATGTACATATCTCTCATCAAATGTCTGTGTGTCTGTTGTTTTACCTACCCCCTACACACTCATTTCGTGCTTGCATTATACCTGTAAACAACGGTGAGAAGAACAAGCTATTTGATACGGACGTCCCCTGCTAAAGTGATCTCATTACTCGCCAAATAAACCCCTCTGGATTCTTTGCCATGGTGAGTCCATGAATTGACAAACTAATGAATTGAGGTGTCTTGGGTGTTGTCTACCTGTAGACATCATTGAGTGGCATAACCCCCTAATGACATCTTAACTAACCGTTGCCTTGGAAAAGTTTCCCCTAAATTACAAAAACTCTGTGCTTATACACTATGTCATGTCATACAACACATCAAACGCCCAAAACTTTGTGCACCATATTTGAATATGACATGCTCACTGTATTTATCCTCCCTGCTACAGGTGGGTGCCACATGCCACCTAGGTGGTTTTATTCAGTCTCCTCTGATGACCAGATCACTGGGTGATGATGTTTAAACTGGTTTATTGCAGAGTTGGTTGAATTCCAACAGTAAGAGCAGAGTGTTCAGTACTGGCATCTCAGAGCTCAGAGAGTGTATGTGAAGGTGATGGCTGGTTTAAACTCTTCATGCCGAAATGATCCGTATCCGGGCAGAACCCCTCCTACATTTCTGAAATAGAAAAAAAACAACTCTAAATAGAGTAAAAGTGCCAAACAGGGAAAGGAGACACATAGAGGACAGAGAGATCTTCCACTTATGCTGTATGTTCTAGCCTTATTCACTCTAAACGATTACCACAATGGTTAACTTTAAGAGGTTAACCTGTGAGTAATGATGAACGCAATGCACCACATGTATGCAGCCTTACCCAGTCCCAGTTTCTGATCTGTCTGACTTGGGCCAGGAGGACTACTTAAACCAACAATCTCAGGACTGCAACTAAATATTGGCTAACACTTGAAGCTTGTAATTCATAAATAGAGGCTACTTAAACCACCACACACACTCAACATACTTATTCTGGGAGTATGTTGTCAAATCTGAGAATGTGAGAGACAACAAAACGATAAATTAAGATACATTTAACTGACCCTAACCCTAACCCTTACCCCAACCCTTTGCTGACACATCACACACACTAACCAATTTAATTAAAGGAGTCATATTATGGTATTTTCCCAACAAGAAAACATAGTATATGAGTTCCAGAAAACATGTTTTTCAAGCTGTTTGCTGGAAATAGCTTTTAGGAAAACAAATCTCGCTATTCCCCTCTGTATCAGTCCCTTCAGAATGCACTGTTTCTGGTGTCTGTAGCTTTAATGCAAATGTGCTGCAAACCATTGACCAATGAGCTGTCAGAGTGAACCACAGCATGGAGGAGAACTATCTATCTAGCTATCTATATAATAGAATATAATATAATAATAATATTATATAATATACAGGTATTTATATTATATTATATCTAATATCACGGCCGAAAGCTATGTGTGTGGCAGTTCAGCTCCCTGAGTATATCCGCCGGAGCTGCCGCAGTCCGGCGGGGGGAGCTCGGCGGCAGTCTGGCAGCTCAGCTCCGGGAGTACAATCCCTTTCTCCTCCATGTCTCCTCCTCCGGAGGTGCCGCCGAAGCATCGGCGACACTTCCGGCGGGGGGAGCTCCGCGGCAGTCCGGCAGCTCCGGCGGAGAAAGGGATTGTACTCCCCAAGCTGAGCTGCCGAGCTCCCCCCGCCGGAGGTGCTCATCCGCTGGTCCACAAAATCCGAGCTATGCTCTGATGGGAGCGGGGGGGGAATTGGGGAATATTCAAATGTGCCCCCTTTCTACGTAGGAAGGGGGGCCGAAACTGACTTGCTCGTGTGGTAACATTAGGCGGGGTATTTTCAGAAATGCATATCTCACTCAAAAAATTATGTACAGACTTTTTACAAAGTTTGTATGCGTGTGGGAGCACCATAGACCCAAAAGAACAACCCATATCCCAGAAAAAAGGGTTATTTTCATAATATTTCCCCTTTAAACAACAACCCAGTCCTCGTTGTCACATCGTGAGCTTTTTTGTCAGATTTGCATGGCTTCTTTCATGATTACTTGAGGATATTTTGGCACGACATTAAGTCAGCATTGCTCCCAAACGGCTATCGTCCCACTTGACAATCACTTGCCTGCGTTTTTGTTGCAATTATTTATTTTTTGTGTGCGAATTTACTAAAGAGCGTGTGCGATTTCCTTAAAGCGAGCGTGCGCTTTACTAGAGATCCATCTTCAAAATGATTGTATCACATAGACTGAGATGATAAATGAATGGTGCCAGGTGAATTTGAATTTGCATTGGCATCTAGCTGCTAGTGGAATAAGTAAATGATTACTTTACCATACAGTTAAACTATAATCAACTATAACCTTTTGCACTCAAATCAAATATTTGGTTACAAATTTACCATTTGCAGTAATTATAGTAACCAATTATTATGTAAATCATAACACTGGACAACGGAGCCTCAGTTGTAGGTTGTAGGTGAAACCGGTTTGATTCCTTTGTTTGAAGATTTGAAGACAATGACCTATGGCGGTACTTGTTGTTCAGTTCACTTGTGGTGAAACTCAAACCCTAAGCTCCGCTTCCCATTCATCCCTTAGCCTCTTTGGCTGGACCTTTGAAAGAACGCCCTGCTGGGCCCTTGTACAATAATATGGACGGGAGCACCTCAACAGCAGAGGGACATGGGAGATGCAATTGTTTGAAAGCTGTCCACTGCTTTTCAACAACCCTCTTTTTGTGAATTTCAAGCTTCAAGTATAAGCTAATATTTAGTTGCAGTCCTGAGATTGTTTGTGTGTGTTCATGCTATTGTCGTATTGTTGTGACGAGGGCGACATACTTGACATAGTAGGCTGTCACCTCATCTTATTAGGGAATTAGGGAACCCTAAAACCAAAGGCACAACACACAATTATATTTTTTGCAAGAGATTTCAAATCATTCCTTATTTTTAACATCTTGAAATGTTTAATCAACGTGTTTAGCAGAAAATGTGAAATGGATAAAATAAAGAATAAGAACACAAACCATAATAGAGCAGAGGACCGGTATAACGTGAGAGGTGGAGCAAAGGGAGGAGAACCATTATGCTATAAAGAGTGAGAGAGAAAGAGTGGGCGGGGTCGAGCTAGACGTGAAGTTCCAGATAGGTGAGCAGGTAGTAGGTGTGGAAGGGGGCAGAGCTACCTGAGCAGCATGGCAACAACAAACAGTATAGTCTGGTTCTCCTTCCCTCCTGCCTCCTTTCTCCTCAGACCTCACTCGGCCGGCTCTGTGCAACAATGCTCAGCCTGTTCCGACTACCTCGAAGTTTAACTATCAACCAGGTGCCCAAAGTAAGTTGCTGTTTCTTTTTCTCAGAGCTTTTCTATCATTGTGCTTCCCCGGATTGGGGTAAATGAATGAGCAACCAATATTCTGTTTTAACATTGTTAACTTATTTGCTAAATATAATTAATACATAGTACAGAGCACAACAGTGTGGTTCCGTAAGTAAAAATACAATACATTTTCTCCATAAAGGTTTTGATTAAAAGACATTATGTCGTAACCATCCAAAGTATACTTACCACGGGCCGTTATATTGTGAAACAATGGTATACGCTCCTGTAGAAGCCATAAGTTGAAGAAGTTAACTTTTAGTTTTTAGGAAATCACGTCTTATTCTCAATGTCATTTAAAAGCACAACCCATAACCCATAAAAGTGTAACATGACATCTTTGATTGTTTATTTTGATTGGAAAGTCAAGTCATTGATGACTGCTGCTACTGGAAACTTACCACAGCAACCATGATTTCCCTTAGAATAATGGAAGTTTAGAGAGTTTTTATAAATACTGTAAAAAAAATACTGTAAAAGAAAGCTCTACATGTTGAAAAATATGTTGATATAAAATCGATGAAAAATATTTGAAATAACACTAGCAGTGCTATTTAGTCATTTGGGTAGTATAAAAGCTAGAAATAAATAATGTTGAATGAAAATGTAACTGGAATACTGTTGCGCTCTCTAGAGCACATCAGTAACCGCCCCCTTTTTTGAACAGCTCTGGTTCCCAAAGTAATTTTTCCCATTCATTTTCTCCATTGACTTTTCGTTAAATCTTTATACAAAGAGTTTAAAGCCCGGAACCAAGCCAATCATTCGGTAATAACAAGTGAAGGAACTACTCAAGGAACTAAACATTTTTTTGCATTGTTTCCAACCCAATGGTTAAGCGTGTTTCTTGCATCTTATAACCTTTGTCATTATTATATTGTTTAAATTGTTAATAAAAGGTGCATAATATATTGTGTGTGTGTGTATGTATAGTGTTTCATATACTGTATATACGGTAATGTTGGCGACATGGTACGTTCCTTTGTTCCTGCCTGCAATCATAGTCATAATCAAAGTCAGTTCGACCAATTCCTAAAGAGTGACTGTAATACTTGTGAATTCAGTCTTGTATTCCAGTAACGTATTAATTCATTAAATATTCCTGGTCTTTACACTACCCAAATTATTAAATAGCACTGCTAGTGCTACTGTTGCGCTCTATAGTTAACCCTAAGGTGCAGAGTGTAGGATTTAGTGTTATCTAGCATTGAGGTTGAACATTGCAACCTCCCTTTCCAACAAAAAAGGAGAAGTTACCATGGCCTGTACTGGCCTGTAAGGTGCCAGTAGGTACTTTGAACAGTCCCTACTGGCACGACGGCATCGAGCAGCCAGGTGTCACTTGCTGAGGTTCCACAATAGATCCATGATTTGTATTTAGTTATTTAGTCTGTAAAACATAGTAAGTAGCTTACATACAACATTTAAAACATGTAATCTAAAGTGCAACATGGCGTTCTCTGTCAGAGATTTAAGCTCCCAATGTAGATTTAAAGGGCTTATTCTCAGCTAACGAAAACACAGCGATTCTTATTTTCATGGGGTTATACACTAATTAAATCATATTTATGAATATTCTATGCCATTTCTCCCAAATCAATTCCGCTAGATGCTGCTAAATTCTACACACTGCACCTTAACTAAAGGTTAACTAAAATAAAAGCATCCACCCCAAAAGCATTACAAATGTAGTGCTTTTCTGTAAGCCAGGCATAGCAGTGATCCATACTGAACCGTGTGTTTTGTCTCCACAGGTATTCCATGAAGACAGCATCATCTCCGGCTACCGCCACCCCTGTAGCTCTGCCACCGACTGCATCCTCAGCCTCTTCCAGCTGACCAATGAGACACTCAACATCTGGACCCACTTTCTGCCCACCTGGTACTATAACAAAAATCCATACCTGCTTCTTAGTGTAGTACATTTGTTAGACATGCCATATTAGTGAGGGAAATAATGTCCTTGTTGAAAGAATGTGTGTCTTTGTATGTATGACACCATTAAGACCAGCTAATTTCTGACCATTCATGGCATCCCCTTCCCTGATTGGAATAGACTGGTAAATGGACTGCATTTATATAGCGCTTTTTGTAACCAGAGGCCACCATAAGTGCTTTACAATATTGCCTGACGTTCACAGACCGACGGCTGCGTCAGCCATGCCAGGTAACAGCACGCTGGCCGGGAACAGTTAGTTAGGGTTAGAGGGATCTCGACACTCTAGGAGTTGCTAGGAATCGAACAAGCAACCTTGCTGTTACCAGCCAACCGCCCTTCCTCCGAGCTACATGCCACCCTGGTTGATTCTGGGCATCTCCATCTAACTTTCCACCACATTTGTACACACAGCGGTAATTATCATATCAATGGCTGGGTGATGGTGTACTTTTATGGGTTGATTTTCTAAACATTGCTCTCTCTTTTCTGCTCTCCCTCTTTACAACTCGCAATGCCTTCCTTAAGCACCTTCACAATAATAGAATGAAAAAAATGGATAAAAAATAAATAATATTTATGTTATATCATTTAATCCAGTTACAGAAATAAACCCGGCCTAGACAAATTGCTAGCTCACTGTTGCAAGTGGTCAATGATGCTTAACCTTTCTGTAAAGAAATACCACATTTTGCCCAAGTGCTGCCAAGTGGTCGCAACTGCTGCTTTAAATGTCTTTCATTGGTATTGACTTTGTATTGTATGAACAATGGAAGTTTGTCATTGATCACCTACTGCAGTGGTTTATAATGTTTAGCACCAAATCTTCCAACAACAAGGAACACAATGTATCTCTCATTGCTGTCAGATGCGTTTGAGATGTTGTCATGGGAACAGTGGCTTAGGGTAGATCCTTCCATCTTTACCAAAAAACTACAAAATGCTGATTCAAAACAAATATGAACTCTAATTCCAAATGGTATTACCCATTTGACCTATGAGCACAATGGAAAACCAAAAGAAAGCGGTTTAGCCTGTATTGTACTTGGACGACTCTGTGTAGATAATCATCCGTAAAAGTAATAATAGAAGGATACAACTTCACCACTGGTATTCAGGAGTGAAGTACTACTGTCTAGAGAAGACGGGTGGACACATGTTCTGCCAGTTTAAACAAACACGAATCAAATAACCCAAGTCAATAGAGAATGAAAAGGCCCAACAGGTTCCACAGATTCCACCTCAGTATCCCAGAAGATGAGTCAGAGACAGGCTGAATGAGCTGCAATCTGCCACCCAAACTGGTCCGGTTTCTTTAAACTTTTGTGAAAATCAATGACAATTAAATATTGCCGTAGTTTGTGTGTCTGTAAGCTTGTTAACAACAGGGAATGTGACTGGTGGTGTTTGTCTTGGAAAGGCCTGAGGATTAAGCTCCATCACTAAGGAAATGCCTCCCACAAGCCACGTTGTACATCCTCTCTGTGGGCTACAGAGTGCTGCTTCCAATCGGCTGTGTCCATGGAGAGATGCTGGGTGGGTGTGTGTGTGTGTGTGTGTGCATGTGTGTGTGCATGCGTGCGTGCGTGCGTGTGTGTGTTGATGAAGAGTAATGTTGATGCCTCTGGTATCATGGTTTGGGGGCTAGCACTCTGGAGGTGGTTCATGAAGCATCTGCCGGATCCAGTCAAGATTCTGTATGTAGGTATAAATGAAATAACATCAGTGGGTGTGTGTGTGTGTGTGTGTGTGTGTGTGTGTGTGTGTGTGTTTGTGTTTCGGCGTGTGTGTTTACACGCAATTGTGTACACAAGGGTTAGTACTGTGGGCATTTTGAGAAGGAAAGAACCAGTGTGAGTGTGTTAGTGTCATCGGTAGAGTGGGGCTATTGGCCTCCGGCCCATCATCTCATCTTGCTCTGATGACACAACAAGCGCTCAGTGCACCGATGGGGAAACACACAAATACCACAGATTTGTTAACGAGGTGCTCTGAAAAGTGATGACAATGACAATTACAACATGATAAATAAGGCCAACCCAGGCTTTCAAAATCGAAAGCCGTCTCTATTGTACTCTTGGCTGTTGGTTGAGTGACAGTTAGGCTTGCATTGCGAGGTAGTCTTCTTGAATTATTCGGGAATAGATCCCCAAATTAACAATAACATTCCTGCAAATAGTATTTTTGACAAGGAGAGTGGTGTTCTCTGCAGTGCACCTACACATCTTGGCGAATGATCATTTAGAACTCATACCCTTTATAATCGATTTCATGCATATTTCTCTCTTTCACTCTAGTTCCCTGAGGAAAAAAGTATCTCCTCCATCATATTGCCTAACAACCTATAAGCAAACAAGAAATCAAAATAATAAAAAATTATCTGTTTAAAGAACATACTTAATTGTAGATATGACTGTTGTCTTCTAAATTTGATGCCACATGCGCGCGCATGTGGCATCATAGAACAATAACAAATATTGCCATCCCCCCCTCTTGCCTATAGAAGATCCCTGCTCCCCTGGGTTCCATGCAACGCTCCAGCTGACCTCTGACCTCTGTGCCTCTGTGCAGGTACTTCCTGTACAAGCTGGTGACGGTGGTGCTGATGAACACGGCGTGGCATGATTCCTTCTCCTGGCCCCTGCTGGTATTCCTGGCGTCATGCTGCACATACCCACTGGCCTCCAGCTGTGCCCACACCTTCAGCACCATGTCAGCCCGGGCGCGGCACATCTGCTTCTTCTTCGACTACGGCGCCCTCAGTCTATACAGCCTGGGTGAGCCTGGGTGGTGCGAGGGAATCCAGATAGAATGCATGCATACTAGAGAAGATATATATATCAATACAGCAAGTTATTGAATCTATCCTCATACAGTATTATGATAGATGTGTGTTGATCGCTGATGCTTAGTCCTCCACACACAACCTTGTCTTCACATCGGAGGCGGAGATGCAATAAATATAAATATACATTTAATATACATTACCTCTGCAATGCGCATTAGCTTTGCCTGCAGTGTGGAAGCGCTCATGGTTAACATGGGAGTGGAGTGGAAGCGTATGTGTTTTTTGCATGTGTTTTAGGATTACGCTTTTTTTTGGTGTGTTTAGGCACACCAAAAAGTTTAGACTCATATTTGTAGAAAGTCTTTAACCAGCAACTTAACACTAGCTTCCATGATACACCTCATCATTTGCATAACAGAAGCTTCAGATTATTTTTTATCATCTTCTTATACCTTCTCTCCCTGTGCTTGTTTCAGTTTTTTTGAGTATTAATAAAATGACAAATAGGATTAGGTGTCTTGCTCAGGGATTGATACAGCAACCTTCTGTTTACAAGTCATCCCGCTGTACCTTCTGAGCCAAGCCAACCCTTGGTTGCACATTTGGTTGCATGCAATCTTGCGGTCAGCCATATACAGAAGGTATATAATAAATGATGATTCAATAAAATGTACCATGTGGTTACATAATATACTTATATGGTATATATAATCTGTTCATAGTGTAGTATATATATAGTCAAGCAACCAGACTTATCCATAAAAAGATGGCATCAATATATGGCCAGTTAAGCCCTTTGAGACTGTGCCTGTGATTAAGGGCTATATAAAATTATACATATTCTGAGAGGCTTTTAAATTACAAAAAAGCTGCATATTGCTTAGAAGGCAGACAAACACTTTGGGCTCAAGCTCTGTTTGATTTGTATTCTATGCACAAGCACACAGAAATGTTGCATGACCACATGGCCACACCCTTAAGTATACCTTTAACTATCGCTAAGAGTCACATTTAAAATGCAGACTGAATGCATTGTTGCACGTGCTGCATATGTAAACCCCACCTAATCATCATTCCATCTACCTATGCACATGCTCAGGGTCAGCGATCACGTACTCTGCATACGTATTCCCCGACAAGTGGGTGAACAGCATCTTCCACCAGAGCTACGTCACTGTAGCAGTGGTCAACACACTTGTCTGCACCACCATGGCCTGCTACTCAAGGTACATATGAAAACAGGAACATGAATCATGCTTAAATGTTGGACGAGCTCTGATGGTCCTGCTTTGACCTTATCTTTTCTCTAATTTGTTCACTTTTCTTCTCTACCAAGGCTTGGTGTACCATTTCTACAATATAATCATGAGACATTAAAGAGGTAATAACAATAATTATTTCCTGCTTATCCTGTCTTGCTACGCCCTTCCCAATCCACGTTGCCTATATTCATCCTCTTGATCACCCTGACTATTGGTTTCCTGAAGGGGCATTTAATTTTAAGCTAACTAACTCCTGGGGTGTTCTTGCATCTGTTGTTTCAACTGTCAGTGACATAGAACTGGTTTGACTAACGTTTTCTCCTCTGTCATGGTGACAATGCAATTGTGAATTGTGAATTGTGAATATCTTCACAATGGAAGCCTCTAATGGCTTCCATTGTGAAGATATTTAACAGCATCTCCAATAGCCCTTGACAAAGGCCATGAAAAGTACAAATAAATATAAGAATAATAAAAACCAATTGGCTCAGAGAAACTTAAAAGATGGGTAGATACTGAGTTAACTAAGCAATACATGTAATTACATGTGAAGTTGTATGGGGACATATTGCCACGGGTAATTTTATTATTAGTTTTATTATTTCCTAATATTTGTTGTGGTGAGGCCTAGTAATGTTTTTTTAGTCAAATCAAACATTATCAGTGTGTTTGTGTATTTGTGTATTACAATCAAACAAAAGTCATATTTAAATTTTATGTAATTCAATCCATAGAAGGACTACTCTTGGTCGGTCCATAAAAATATTGATGCAACATTTTTCTATTTTTAGATTTCCAGAGGTCAAAACTCCAAAGTTAGCGAAGGCACTCCGCATCCTTGCCTTTGCCTACCCTTACCTGTTCGACAACATTCCTCTTTTTTATAGGGTAAGGGCAATGCACGTACACATACACACACACACACACACACACACACACACACACACACACACACACACACACACACACACACACACACACACACACACACACACACACACACACACACACACACATTGGGTTAGTGCTATTCAACTAGCAAGTATTGTTCCAATCAAAGTCCCAAATTCCATGAAAATGCTTTCATAACTAATTACCATGACTTCCAAAGACCTCAGTATCTACCCATCTTTTAAGTTTCTCTGAGCCAGTTGGTTTTTATTATTCTTGTATTTATTTGTACTTTTCATGGCCTTTTTCAAGGGCTATTGGAGGACAAACACTTAGATTTGAAAGCTCACAACAGAGAATGTCACTTACTTTGGAACAGCAACTTGCAACTTTGGAAAACTGTTTGGGTTGGTTACACTCTGGTCCAAAACTTTTGTAGAAACAGCTAACTCAACGGTTTCATTTTAACCAAGGCTTACATGCTAGAGTTAAACTGCCCTAGCATGTGATTATAGTAATTTTATGTTTGGCATGATAATACAGTCTTGTACCCATTACGTTTTAGATTTTGAGCATAGTTGAGCACAGACCTCCGCTAAGGAATCAGTTTGATTGACGTGTGCATGGCTTGTAAAGAGCTGATTGGCTGCTGCATGTTAAGTCTGATATTGTATATTTCATAGACAAAACGTATCTAGAAACTAGAGGGTCTGGAGTGACCATGTGACAGGCCAGGTCTGTATTTTACTAAGACCCAACCCTAACTTAATTTACAGGTATTTCTTTGTACGGGCGAGGGCTGTACGGACAACGGCGCAAACATTCTCCACTACTACCACATTGCCCTAGCCTTCCTCACAGCCTTCCTGTTTGCCACACATCTGCCTGAGCGCCTTGCCCCTGGAAGCTTCGACTACATAGGTAAGACTAAACTCTAGAGTGGCCTGAAGACTGGCCTCTGAATGGGAGCCTTTTATTCGTCTTGCCAAAGGTCAATAATATGAAACCCTTTAACGTGCAACGTGTATGATTAGGCCGAATTAGTAATGCACCCTCAAAACAAATTGGGGGTGGCATTTTCCAGGAGATTTTGATATTACCCGTTTTCTAATTGGTTTGAACTGCGTATCAACAATCAGCTAACTAAGCAAACATGCTAACGGTTCCATGGAATGAATTTTTTTTTCTAACAATAAGATGAGTTCCCCTTGCCTGCCTATGGTCCCCCACTGGCTAGAAATGGTGTTAGGTCTAAAACAAGCACTAGGTATCCTGCTCCGCCTTTGGAAAAACTAAAGCTCAGACGGGCCAAATTTGCCCCATATGTCGTCATCAGGGGCAAGGTTACCTCCCTGTCTCTGCTCTGCCCGCCTTGCGAATTTGGCCCGCCAATGAGACAATGAGCTACGACCGGGGGAGCGCCACATGTGTGTGTGGATACACACACATCTGGCGCAAATGTTGTGCACTTCTTTGTTATTTGGTTATCCGTTCTGCTGTTGGGGTTATGGCGCATAACACACAACACAATAACGCAAGCTTGCGTAAAGCTCCCATTTGGTGAAAAGACTAGACTGCGCCGGGTTCTCTGACGTCTCTGGTACTTCAACAATAAGACTCGTAGTGGGGGTTATCTCGGCCATGGTTGAGAAGGAATAGGGGAAAGGAACTTTGGCTTTGACTCCCTGAAGTCCAGCGGTAGCGGGCTCTGGCGGGAGACAATGTCAGGCAACTATCCTTTCCTCCTCCATGTCGCGGTTCAATCTGGATATCAGGCTTTCAACATGAGTAGTTCTAACTGGAGAGACAGTGAAATCCGCGAGCTGCTGATCAAGTGAGAGAAGGTGATGCAGTTGCATTAAACGAAGACGGGGAAAGATGGTGCGATCTTCGAGAGAGACGCAGAGGAACTTTCATTACGAGGCTTTTGTCCGAAAAAATAAGAATATGCACTTGTAAATAGTTAATCGCGTTTGTAGCCTACACTCAGATCATTTATGCTCATTCTTGCATGCAAGTCTCTTAAATCCTAAAAAAATAAAAACATTTGTGCTACGCAAATTATATATTTATTTTCCACTCTATTTGCTACTCTCCGTGCGGAGCCCTGTGTTCTCCAGTGAACCAAGAAAGCCGGCTCCGTGACGACGGGGGATTTTACCGAAGATCTGTATCCAATAGTTTGGAACCAATGCCAAAATAACTCTATTTATATAATTATATAATTCAGTTAATTTACTTTTCATCAATTGATACACTATAATTTATGCAGAGATTGACAAGAGGTTAGAATGCACCCTTGGGGAAGCGCTACTTCTTCATCATCTCATGGAAGCAGCAGTGACGGTGACTTCTAGAGGTACAAAGTGGTATTTCGAAGCAGCCTACGAGCTAAAGCTGACTGGGCTAGTAAATACCACTGCAACAAAATATATATGTATATATATTATATATATATATATATATAATATATATATTATATATATATGCGTCAAATCTAATATTTCTTCACATTCTGTTCCATAATGTGATTAATTTTATGTTGATTTTTCGTACCTGCAGCACTTTAAATTACGTACCTACAACCTTCTTACGCAAAGCAATTTATAGGTGCATTTTTTAGAGATTTACATTTTGTCAAGTACCACCTTAAAAAAGTGTTATCTGCAAATGCTAACATTATTGTCACAATGTTGTTCACTGAAATAAATCTGCCCATGAATACAGCAGTGATTCCCTGGAGTAAGCTAAGGTTCCCAGAGGAAGCCTAGATTGGACCCCAGTTGTGTACTATTATACAGTCAAATGTCTATGCATATACAGCATGGTTAAAGGTTTCAAACTGTACAATTTAAATCCACTGTTTTTGCGCCCTCTAAAGGTCACAGCCATCAACTGTTCCACGTGTGCAGCATCATGGGCACTCACTTCCAGATGGAGGCCATAGAGCAGGACATGGCCTCACGTCGTCACTGGCTTCTCACACACTCCTTACCCATCAGCTTTGCCAATACGCTGGGCGTGGCACTGCTAAGTCTGGTGCTGAATCTAACCGTTATTACACTCTTCAGTCTACCTCTCCTCTTTCCCTCGTTCAGCCTGAAGAGAAAAACCAAGTAATCTGCAAATCACGGAAACCTCTGAGATGTGGCAAAAAAAACAACAACACGCAACAAGATCTCAAAATGACATTCTAGATACACAGGAGTATTTAAGGACAATTTTATGTTTTTTTGTGAATATAGGTCAAGAGATATAGTTCATGGTCCTGAGGATATCCATAACCGTGATTGAAGCTCCTTGACTTTAAATGTGTTTATGATAAGGTGGATGATGTGCACTTTCCCGTTTGTTTCCTAGAATCAAATCACTTATTGAATAGGAAAATGTTAAATGTTGCAAACGTAAATGGGATAGAATTGTTCTGGCTTAGCAGGTCAGACACCAATGAGAATTAGATAATGAAGGGATAAATAAATGGAAGGAGCAATTTGCCATTGTGCGGATAAAAAGTAAAAAGTCTCTTTGGAACTTTGTGGCTAGAGAATGCTATGAAATAGCAATCCACCTTGTATCATAATGTAGTGTTTGTTACTGCTTGTTTTCTATCTTTCTCTGATTTCCCAACATTTAGTGTATGATGAGAGTATGATGAGATAGCATTGCTCCAAAGGGAATTGGTGACAATGCAAAATGATATCTTATCATATATGCAACACGTAAATATTATTGTTTTCTTTAAATACACTGTATTGGATTTATAGAAGATTTTTTAATGTTTTTCAAACAAATGTTGTTGAAGAAGGAATATGAAGTCAAAAGTTTACAAACCCTTGGCTATGTGGCTAAATTAAAGCAACACATAAGAACCCCCAGGCAGTACTGTGCCAGTGTTGATTTGCTAGCTGTCTCTTTTATATTCAATGGGTATAACATTTACTATTTTAAGATAAATATAGCATCTACAAAGGATACCACATTTTTATCCCACTTTATGACTGCAGATAAATGGAGAGTATTTACAATGTATTTTATTTATATTCTTAAATAAACATTGATGATATAACGTTACATTAAACAAGTCCTGTGTCATTGAAGTAGTACAGTCAAACAATTAGGATAAATAAAATCAAAGAAACACTCACATGCAGGTGATGGTAATCTTCCTAAATGTATTTTCTGGAACTCAACTATATAGCTTATTATCAGCGGGCGCAATGGACAAATACAAATATCCAAAACGTGGGATATTATAATTATAAAATGCAACACTATCAGTTGCTTCAATATAATATGATAAGCATACACTTCAATTTGGCCCCCAATCAGTACGATTTGTGTAAGGCGGTAGAACACCACTTTTTTTCACTTTTATCCATATAAATTCAATTTGGATAGAAATTGAGTTGAGTTTGGGCCAGTAAGTTTGGGTGGCAAAGGATGTCCTCCTCTTATAAAAGACAGCGGAGACTGAGAGCATCATCGGCTGCCAGCTTCCCAACTTGAAAGGTATCTACCACACATGTGGCCTTAGAAAAGCACGGAAAATCATAAAAAAGCACAGCAAAACAGGCCAAAGACTGTTCACACTGCTGCTGTCTGTACGACATCACATAAGCATACAGGCGCGTACATAGCATAGCAAGTATACATAGCATACCAGACTTACAAACAGCTTTAACCCCCAGGCCATCAGGCTTCTCAACCAGTTACTCTGTCCCTCTTGATTATATTGATCAAATTAACACTTCTTGTGCATTCAATGTACATACCTTAAATTCATTTATATATTTATCGGCCAATTCCACTTTAGACTGATCATATGTGTTGTATTTCTGTGATACTCTTGCTATTCGGGCCAAATTTTGTGTTATAGTACTTATTGCAACATTCCAGTTTAGATTTATGGTATTTTATGGCATTACAAAACAATACACAGTATTGACAAAAAAATACTGTGTATTGTTTTGTAATGTCCTGTGAGTTTGTTTTCTTGTGATGTTTGTATATGAGGTTTGTGATTGTTTTGTTTAAGAAAGAAAAAATACAACTACAAATGTCAAATATTTGCCAGAGAGAGGGCGGGACAAACAGTTAACTAGAGCTGTGAAGATACGCCCCTTCCCGTAGTGTCCATGGGACCTATGAGATAGAAAAATAGGAATGGACTTAAATGGAGAGAAAGTAATTATTTTCTGGTCCCAGTCTTTAGATGCCCCGGATTACACATATGTTGTTTGTGTGACTTCTCCACTCTATGGGTTTAGCGGCGAGGGCTTCGGCCAGAGGGAGGGACTTCCGATGGAGGTACTTCCCTGTCAGTCCCATATTGGATGTTGTTTTATCACCGTTTTTATTAAAAACTCGACATTCCTTGTCGCTTTTTTAGTTTTTGTTCTAATAATGTTCTTGTTCTTCTCGCTAACTCGAAAATGCGTTGGGATAAAATACGTTTAGTCTCTCGATTTATGGAGAGACTAAATAGCTGGGCGGGACTTACACAGCTGATTTGCTAACTCGCCTTCTCTAATTGGTGGAGACGCCAGCCGGGGTTTTACGAGAGGGAATTTTCAAATCTAGAAGAGGCGCTCGGTAAGCACTGTATTTTGGAAAGAAAACAACAATGCAGCGACAAGGGTAAGAAATAGGGTTTTTCCTACTACCAACCAACCGTAAATGATGAACGAAGAGTCAAATATATATACTGGTTTCTAGTGTAAAATTTCATGCGAAATAATGTGCAAAAATATTGTTAACTAGCTAGTTATTTATGCTACATACGTAGCCGCCGGTTAGCTAAAGCGACCCAACTGTCAATCCGTTTAGTCGGTAATTGCTAGGAAAGTTCAGACAAATGTATAGTTTATATGTATATTGTATGTGTGTGTGTGTGTGTGTGTGTGTGTGTGTGTGTGTGTGTGTGTGTGTGTGTGTGTGTGTGTGTGTGTGTGTGTGTGTGTGTGTGTGTATATGTATGTATATATATGTGTGTGTATATATATATATATATATATATATATATATATGCAATTGGGATTCAAGGATTTAGTACAATGTAAAGGCCATAGCAATATAATGTCATCCTTAGTTGTCAGTGAAGTTGTGTGCACACTAGACATTCAAACAAAATGGCTTCGCGTCGGTCCACATTCAACGAATTACGATGTAATAGTGTGAATGTGTTGTTCAATCGACCGCTATCTCTATTTAGAGGAATGACCGTTTCCTTGCTCACTCGTTCTCGTTGACCACAGAAAGGCGAAGACTCCCCGGCGTCCCGGCCATAAGAAGACGTCAAACACAGAGAAAGATCCAGTTGGGGTAAGTATTCAGGAGGGAATTTCAACCATTTAATTGTTATTTCTATACACTTTTGTGTGTAATACGTAAGGTTATTCAAACACGATGTCACTTTGATTGCTGTTTGTTTGTAGGCTACTCCTTTACTCCTCTGCGGTTTTGTGTTAGGTGTACTGCCGGATACGTCCACTTGGAGCAGATGATGAGGAATGTTGTGTTGAAATGATCAGTAACACCACTATTCAGCTGCATCCCCCTGACGGCCTTAAAGCAAACCGAAATGGTGACTTCAAAGAAGTAAGTGTCACAAAATCTTTGCCTTCATGGTTGTTATGTGATAACCGAAAAGGCATAAAACATATTTAGCTTTATGAATAGTCGCAGCCTTAAAATATACATAAAATAATTGTGTTTGGTGTACACTATACACTCACATTCACGGGGTACAAAAAAACTTATTTTATTTTCTAGACTCAGTACTCGTTCAAAAAGGTTTTTGGAATTCAAACAACCCAAAAGGAGCTGTTTGAGGATGTGGCCAAGCCACTGATTGAGGACCTCATTCAGTGTAAGAATGGTAAGAAATAGCAACTGTACTTAAAAATCCTGCATATAAAAGATCTGATTTCTATGGAGGACCATGATACGTGTGTTTGTATGGTGGGTGTCGGCCCATAGGTCTGCTGTTTACATATGGCGTCACTGGAAGCGGTAAGACCTTCACCATGACGGGCTCACCAGGACAAGGAGGGCTTCTGCCCCGCTCCCTGGACATGCTCTTCAACAGCATCAGCCCCTACCAGGCCAAGAGATATGTAAGGCATCAACCTTGTCCCTCCTTGAATTGGGTGCTTAACATGTGCATTATTGGAGAAGGAGCGATGAGTACATTTCAGTGACATGGCTTTAAGTGGCGAGAACAAGGGCCGTCTGATTGAGTATATCGGCTTCCATCACATTATTTGGATATTGTTTTGTCGTTAAAAACACCTTTTATTGTCCATCTCTTGGTTGTTCTTGTCATGTTCTTATTCTCCTGGCGTCAGGGACTGTTAACTGACGTGCAGAGCTCATAGGAAGTAGGGCTGTCACTTTATTCGATAATAATACCTGCTTCTCTCAACATTGACGCACAAATACCTGTGTGTGTGTGTGTGCCTGGCACGTCTGTGCGCTCCGAACGTGTGTTCTCCTCCGTAGTTAACATTGTGTATAAAAAGAGCCGCACTCGATCCAGATCAAGTTGATAGACTGGTGTTTCTAGCAAACAACATTAAGGAATGAATTTCTTGCAGATAGGCTATTTAGTCCTGCTGCTGTCTCCTCTTAAAGTTGTCATGTCATTTTTTGTGTTGTGCAGATCCGATTCCGTTTATTTTTTTCATAGTAAAGCCTAATTTTGTGTTATGCATAGTGGCACTGGATATTGATTAAGTTGATAACCTGTTTCAAACAAAGATAATTTTTTTTAACGGGATATGGCTTGATTCTTGTTTATTTCCCCACTTGCCACGTAATACATTTGTGATTGAATCTCCGTTCGTGTGTTTGTCTAAAAAAAATTACGGGGGGAGGGGGGACCTCGTTGATATTCAAATATATTAGATTACATTGCTTGATATTCGATTATCTCAGCTTATTAACCGCTGTTTTGGGGTTATTCCCCATTGGTGTGAAAAAGGAAAAAACAAACAGATTTATTTTGTACCTGTTTCAGGTGTTTAAACCTGATGATAAAAATGGATTGGAGATCCAAAGCCAAGTGGATGCCCTACTGGAGAGACAGAAGAGGGAAAACATGCAGTCTGTCCCAAAAACACCCGTGTCAAGGTAGTAGCAGTACCTGTCATGCCAAGTTCTCTATTAATGCCTCTAACAGCACCAACATTTCTACATTTGATGTATTTGGCAAACTGTCTTCATCTTTTAATTGTTCTTTCCATGCCACTCTTTATTTTTGTTAAGCAGACAAAAGGCTGACCCGGAGTTTGCAGACATGATCAGTCCAGAGCAGGCGTGTAAATATGACAGCGTGGATGAGGACAGCTCCTACAGTGTTTTTGTGTCCTACATTGAGATCTACAACAACTACATCTATGATCTCCTAGAGGATGCTCCATTCGATCCCATCAGACCAAAGTAAGAAAAGTCTAGGGTTAGCCCGGATACATAATTTCAAGCTTTGAATAGTTTAGGTTTCCAAACAAATATTCGATAGTCTATGAAGTTCATCCATAGTGCGTATCTTTTACTGCCTGTTTATCGTGGTGGAGCCAAATGCTGCAGAATCTAGTTCTGTACAACTGCTTGTTTTTTCCTTTTAATTTCTTCGGTTGTTCAGGTAAAACACGTTATTTTAAAAACGCAAAAAATGTCACGTCAGTGGCTTTCAGATCCACTCATAAGTCAAAGTTTGACTTGGTGGCACAGCTTCAATGCAGCATAAGAGTTTGCTAACGCACCGTTTCTAGGTATGAGAGTATGCCTATTTCCAATTATCACATTGCAAATGGGGGGTTTGAACATTGTGCAAAGTTTTGAATAGATTTCAGCCTATCGAACAAATATTCGGGCTCAGCCCTAGAAAAGCCCTGCTCAATTGATCTGTTCAAACCGGCTTTCACATTGGAATATCGAGTTCAGTGTTCAGTAAACAATTGCCATACCAATGAGGACACCAAAACTGTTTTGCTCCCTCATTCATTAAGCTTGGTGGGTATAACATCAGTCGGTTTGCTCCAGACTGTGGATACAATGTGTTATGGTAATAGCCTTGGATGTGTTGTCTTTTGTTTTTAATCCTTGTTTATTAGGTGGCTTGGTGGAGGCACACCTGTACGGAACACTGAGTTTGTGTATGTGGCCAGAATGTTCTCCATAATGTCTGCCTTAATTCTCCTTTGGCTCAAAGCTGGCTGTCTGACATGTCTTCTTTCAGATGTTTGTTAGTTAACCCTGAAATCCGTGTTTCCTCTAAACATAGCTCCCTGCCTAATGGACTAGCATAGCATCTTGAATTCAAGGCTGAATATTCATCCTGATTATCTATTTCTTCTGCTTCTTACAATGGAGACACGTAGAACGTTACCTGTCCAACTTCCTTTTCTGTGTGCAAATGCTATGTATACTTTAAGCTATGCAGGCTTTTTCTTACCCCTTGTTATGTTGGTCTTGTTATCTAAAGTTTATCATCCGATGGATGTCTGCTAACATTAAAACATATGGTGTTGTATAATAACTAGAGATGCTTCGATTGATCGGACGCCGATCATGATCAGCAGATATTAGCCAAAAATAGCTTGATCGGAGAATCCCAAAAGTGCAGATCAAAGAAGCTGATCACGTGATGTAAATTACCCGCGCAACTTTCTTGCCCCTGCATTTCGAGTGCGCACATAAAAGCGGAACTTGCCAGTGGCAGCATGTAACAGCATGTCTACACTGCCAGGATTTCACGGTGTCACTGTTAAGATGGCAAAGGCGGCAGCTTCACGTTCAGTGTCGAGTGTCAAAAGATATGGAAGATTCTCATTTCCCTGCCATTCTGTAATCATGATTTTGGTGCTCGGCCCCAAAAATGCTGATCAAAGCATCTCTAATAACAGTGAATGTAAAGTTGTGCTAAAAGCTGATACATTGCATTGGTGGCCATCTTTTATTCAAGTGCTTATTCTCTATCAACTTCATTCAGAACTCCCCAGTCCAAGATTTTGCGTGAAGATCAGAATCATAACATGTACGTTGCTGGCTGTGTAGAGGTGGAGGTGAAGTCCACTGAGGAGGCCTTTGAAGTCTTTTGGAAGGGTAAAGTGTTACAACTTTTCCAAATGTAATTAACTATAATGAAGCGTCAGGTGTAAGGCCACTGTAAATTACATGTATGTGTTCTTTTTTTGTTATCTGCTTTGCAGGTCAAAAGAAACGAAGAATCGCAAATACACAGCTGAACCGCGAGTCCAGTCGCTCTCACAGTGTGTTCATCGTGAAGCTGGCTCAGGCTCCTCTTGACGCAGATGGAGACCACATTTTACAAGTAACGTGCTCTTCCTGTTCCCTTCTTACTCAACTTGTTATGTTTTTAAATGCAATTTTGAATTATTTTGTGATTTGGGCCATTAACAATACTGTGGCAGAGCTAGTCATGGTGAAATATTTTTTAGCATACACAGTTAGTCAGGCTTGTAACATGAGGGCCAATTGGTGAATTCTAGGATAAGAACCAGGTGAACGTGAGCCAGCTGTGTCTGGTGGACTTGGCTGGTAGTGAACGCACTAGCAGAACCAGAGCCGAGGGTAACCGCCTACGAGAAGCAGGTCAGTTCCACATTGGTTTATTACGTCTCTCTGGGTGAGGGAACGGAGTGCTCATACTGGCTGATGTCTCGTTGACAGGCAACATCAACCAATCCTTGATGACACTGCGCACATGCATAGAAGTACTAAGAGAGAATCAAATGTGTGGAACAAATAAGGTAAGCTGCTGTATAGTTAAATTATTCTTTTTATCTGTGAATTGGCGCTCTAGTTTTAATTCTACCTTGCTGTTTCAATGCAGATGGTGCCATACAGAGACTCCAAAGTAACACATCTGTTCAAAAACTACTTTGACGGAGAGGGAAAAGTCAGGATGATTGTCTGTGTCAACCCCAAAGCTGATGATTATGATGAAACTATGGTAGGCACTTTGCCACAATTGGATGGCTTTACACGCGCGTAAAAAATGCTAAACTACATTCAGGACTACAAGCTTACTCTGTCTATTGTAGTTGGTGATGCGCTTTGCGGAGATGACTCAGGAAGTGGAGGTAGCCCGGCCTGTTGACCGGGCAATATATGCTCTTCCAGCTGGTCGCAGACACAGGAACCAGGCCTTCAAGGAAGAGCTGTCCCGCCGTCTCGAAGAGCGAGGGGGCCCATCAAATGCTGGTAATAAAACTAAGTGCACAACTATTGATTGTGCATTTTTTCTTGGGGCTTGTTTTTCCTTTTCAGAAGGGATTTTGCTTGCTAATGACTTTTCTGGCCCTGTAGACGACCCAGAACTGATGAACCAGCTCATTGACAGTCTCCCAGCCCTCCCGGCATGTGAACTGCTCGACGCAACCGATGACCAGACCCTGCCTCGCCTCGTTGAGGTCCTGGAGAGGAGGCATCGCATCCGCCAGATGATGACCAAGCAGTTCAGCAAAGCAGGTAGGCACTCTGAACAAAAAAGAGCTATTGTAATGATGGCTGAAATGTGTACACGTGCCTACTCTACCCTACATGCATTGCCCCTACAATTACTTTTCAAATATGAATTATTTATATTTCACACCTGAGAGGAGATGGGGTGAGAGTGCACTATGCCAGCAGGTTGTCATGAGGGTTACTTGAATAATGTGTTCTCCATCTACAGCAATCACACTGAAGTCCATGCTGCAGGACTTCGATAGCAATTTTTCTGCCAAAGAGAACTTCATCCATGATCAGCGAGGCAAACTGGGCGAGAAGGACAAAGTCATATCCAGTCAGAAGACTGAGCTGGAACGTTTGGAAAACAAATCCAAAACGCTTGAGTACAAGGTCTGCTACTGCATTTCTTATCAAATTAGACACAGAAAGAGAAAGCACTTTTCAGTTGGCTGTAACATTATTAAAATAAGCACATACTCAGATTCAGCCCGTCAGCTTGGGCTTTAGCCCTTTCCAACTGCGCCATGGGACGTTTACGGCACAAAAGCTTTTTATTTTTATTCTTATGAAGATTCGAGTTTTCAAAGGAAATTGTTGTTTGATTATTATTGAACCAAAGACGTTGCAGATGGCATAACATTTCCAAAAGGAAATGCAATTTCTTGTGCCTGCTTCTAACCTAAACCTTTGGAAGAGCCTTATTTCCCCCATCTCACTGGGTTTCTTGGTATCTGTCCAGATTGACATCCTGCAGAAGACCACCAACATCTATGAGGAGGACAAGCGGTCCCTCCAGCAGGAGCTGGAGACGCGGGAGCAGAGGCTACATCGGGAGCTGTCCGAGAGGAAGCGCATGGAGCAGCGCATGCAGGGCATGGTTGCTGACACAAAACACAAGTGGGAGAAGGAGTGTGTAAGTTGACCCTCTTAGGAATTACATTTTGTCAAAAAACAAAAAGTTAAATATGCAGTAAAATTTCAAATGTGCTCCAAGAAATATAATGCCTTCATAACAAGTCCTTTGGTAGGTCTTATGACTGTATTGAACCTGATTTCAATATTCATGTCATCTTGTACTTGCTGGCGTGCGTGTGGGCCTGAAGGAGCGGCGAGTGAACGCTAAACAGCTGGAGATGCAGAACCAGTTGTGGGTGAAGGACGAGAAGCTGAAGCAGCTCAAGGCCATTGTGACGGAGAGCAGCAGCGGCTCTGCAGGTCCCACAGAGCGTCCAGACAAACCTCAAAGGCCATCCAGGGAGAAAGACCGCCCAGCGACTCAGAAGAGATCGGCCTCACCATCGCCGATGCCTGTAAGTGTTACCCCCCCCCCCCCCCCCCCCCCACCTGCCCTGATTCTAATTGTGCGTTTTGCATGGTGTAATGAATGTGTAAACTAAGCAAATATATCCTTTGTTGATGAGGGGTTCTGATTTTGGGTGATTTAATTATTTCTGTTGCATGCACTTAATGTAATGCCTCTCCCTTTTGTGCTTCAGATTACTGTTGAGCATTTTTCAACTTTTTCACCGACCCATATTGCTTAACCACACAGCTCCATTCCTTTTAACCTTTCTCTAGGACTTCAGTCAAGCCCCTCCCCGCCAAAACCCAGGCAATGTTAGGGCAGCTCAAGATCTTTATCACGGCCCTCCCTCCTCCACATCCTGCGCTAGTCTCTCAGTAGCCTCCTGCATCTCTGACTGGGAGCACAGAATTCCCCTAGACTCCAGGCAGGATAGGCAGCCTGAGACCCCCCAGTACGGGAGCCGGAAGAACCCCGGTCCCTACTGTGGTGGAAGCAGCAGTGTGGGTCGCAGGAGAGGCCGGCACTGGGCCGCAGACGGCGAGAACCCTACCACAGCTCCGGCCTATGGGCTAGACCTAGAGTCAGGCATAAGGGTTAGTGTGTACTGGCGTCTCCTCCTAGATGTCCTTTTAGCTGATAGATCCTCATCTATGTAGTTTGTCCTGCCGCTGTATTGTTGTTATTTCATCCATAGTTGTTCGAGTAGAAAACTGCATTGTGCTGCATCCATAGTTTTAGTCCAGATATTTAGACATTGTATGCATCTCAATCTATAGAGGATGTATCTCTTATAGATAGATGTATCCATTGCTTTAAAACCCTGATACTTGCCTCTTTGTGTGCACCTGCTTATACTTCATATTTTGCTACGCTTGTGCTGTGTATATACTTGCAGCTTCCGCTTATTGGTCATGATGGTGTCCAATGAGCAGTTGATTTGACAAGTTTAACTTTAGAATCATCCATTCCACTACAAATTTTGAACCAACAATTGTTATTTATCTGAACCCAATATCGCTGTGTAACTTAATATTTATTTAAAAATACAATGGGTAATTCTATAAAAAATAATGAATAAGTTCCTTGAGATGCAATCTGCCTATTATTGCTGAGTACATCCTAGGATAGCTGGCACTCAAAAAAGAAAAAGCTTATTTTTCTTGGCATCGGGAATTATCCTGATATCAAATATGATCTGGTACCATTAGATGACATTGCCTGAAAGTAACAAATTATTCGGGAGGTCATTGGCTGATTTGGTTTGTTTATTTCGTCGCTGGTTATCACTCATTGTACTTGGAATTTCATCTTCATTGGTAATCCAGTCTCTTGAATGCTTCATTCACTTCATCTGATAATAGTGTTTAGTCACACTCCCCTGAGGCACTTACTGCTTTGTACCGTTTCCAATGCAGTGGGTGTTTCTGGTAGCTATGTTATGTGCTACTGGAAGACTAAATGAATACATATAGAACCTAACATAAATACAGTAATACAATAATTTGTGAAACTACAACGAAATCTTCAGGGTACATAAAAATGTTTTTGTTAAACCCCACACTATCCACACCAGATCCTCCACTGTTCCCTTGGATAGCTGCTGGATAACTGGCTTCAAAATGTACCTTCTTCTCTGCGCCATGGTCAGAATCCAACCCTTACCTAGTATGGCAGTTTTGCTAAAGTAAATTCATTAGAAAAAATAAAACTATTTAGAGGAAATTCTATCAATACAAAAAGGTTAAGTGGGTCTTCCAATCCATGTCAACATATCCCTGTAGTCTTCCAGTATCTCATATTTCAAACTAAGCCTTGAATTAACCTCCACTAATCCTCACCTTCACGCAAGTAGTCACTTACCATCGCAATCACAGACCCGCCGCCGCCACCTTATTTTGAGGTCTCATCTTCTAGCACTTATTGATAACGTCTTGGTTTGTCTCCTCCTTTCCACCACTGATACTGGCCCCACCAGACTGCCCCCCCAGTTCATCAGCGGCACAGACGTTCACATTCCACGGGTGGGGAGAAATGGGTAGACCACACACCGTCGACTAATTTGGAGCTAGACACTGTGATGCAGCCAATCATACCCAATGCAATCAAGGTGTCGGCCCCCAGTGAGAAAGCCCTGGCTAAATGCCACAAATACGTGCTCACCCATCAGGAGCTTGCCTCTGATGGGGAGATTCACACCAAGCTGATTAAGGTAACAAGGCACGGTTTTCCTTCACTTCTGATCTCTGCCCTGATTCCTAAATGCATTTAATTTGATCGTGATTGATTTGTAATGTGCCAAAGAAAATGTAATTTCTCTCCGGCGCGAAGTTGCAGTCCCAGGTAACATAAGGGGCCTTTGACTCGGGACCTATTTTCACCAATAACTCATGGTTGCATGGTTTGTCTTTGTGTGAACTCTCTAGGGCGATGTGTTTAAGACAAGGGGAGGGGGTCAAGCGGTGCAATTCACCGACATCGAGACACTGAAACAGGAGTGCCCAACTGCTTCAAGGTATGTGTCCTCCTAACCCTGGTGCTCTTGGCGAAAGCTACCTTTAGAAATGAGAATTAATAATAATTGTTAACTTTACACGTTGTCAATGATCCTTATTATCATGTTTTTTATTTTTAGTAGTCGTAAGAGGAGGTCTGGCTCTGGAACTGATGACCAGGAGAACAGGGTAAGTTGCTAAATGCACATCATTTTATTATATATTGTACAGTATATATTATTTTTCATGGATCACTGCTCAACAGTACACAATAATATTAGCATCCGGCTAATAAAGTTCCGCTGAAACATTGCTTTTAGTAAGATGCATATCAATATTTTTTGTCTCCATAGGTGCCTGCGGTTAGTTCAAGTCATGTCGACCAAAAGTAAGCAAACTTGTGTTTAACTTCAGTCAGCAAATACATATCGTAAACATTGTTGTTGCTTACAAAGAATCTGACACTTTTATTCTTTTCTTACAGACGGAGAAAGCCTTGGGGCAATGGTTGTGAAAAGTAAATGCTTGATGGTGTTTGCATTGACCAATTGGAGTAAATTTGAAACATGAAACTATGCAAATGTTTTTTGCATGGTTAAAAATATTTAAAGGATAATTTTTTTTTCCAACAAAGATTGGAGTATGTTGTATTTACTATTTCACATGCATGCCAGTTTTTGCATTCAATTGAATTAGAAACAACTTTTTAATGTAAAGTAATAAGCTGCCATTTTGTGGTTTGTTGCGATTAACTTGTTATTCTTCAGTGTTCTAAGTGTAACATGTGCATGAGTGACATTTTAATTCTGAAATCATGGATGGTATGATCAGGAAGAATGATTGTTAAAGAATGTACCATGTATTAATTTAATATCACACTGTCACATCCACTGTACATTTACAGATATGACGATCAATTAGCCTCTTGTAGAATGTGTAAATAAGCCAAGTGAAGGAACACTAGCTGAATCTGAGGATGATCAAATTATTGTTTTTTTTTGGTGAAAGTAAATTCATTCAAACACGATCTGTTGTCAGTCATGTTTTTTTTTTATTTTTTATTATTGCATGTGATACAATTGTTAATTGAAAGTCCCAGTTGTTGGTATCGATGGAGTTACTCGGGCTAATCTTGTTGATAGGAAAAATATTTCAAAACAATAGTTTGTATAATCCGGATTTTACAAAATCCCTATGATCCATTAAAATAGGACCCCTCACTGCAAACAGTGCTAAATTCAGGGTATTACTGGGCATATGGTGTGGTTGTGCTGTCTAGCGGACTTTATCTAGTCGTGTGAAATGTTATTTGGCCTTAAAAGATATATGTTTGGGACACACTCTGTGAACTCCAGTTGGTCATGCAGTCATTAAAAATCTTTAAATTGCTAATTCATCTCCATCTTAATGCATATTTTTCATTGAGTAGACAGTCCATTGATCCATCTAGCATCCCATTTTAAAATTAATTCTAAGCTTTTATATCCTCCATAACATCAGCTGACGCAACGCTGGACACGGCAACAGCTGACGCTTCTGAAGAAGACTGCAGAAATTAGTCAAACTAATACTGGTCAGTTTACATGAAAATAAAGGTATATATCAAATTAGACTAAATTAATCTATATTATAGATTGGGTAATATTAAAGGCAATAAGTGGTGTGCAAACATGTAAAGTTGATGACGTGTGCATACAGTATATTTATAGCACTTAAAAAAAGGCTACTTGTAGTGTAGCAGTTGGACAGCAGGTGGAACTAAACACCTACAGCAAATTAGACAGATTCTGATTAATCTGTTGTTTTAGTTAAGGGCAAGCTGTTTTTATATTAATTTCTCAGGATTTACTAGTGTTATTAGGAGTTATTCTTTAGTTAGGCTACTAGTCACTATTCCATGAGTGACTAGTATCTTTTTCCGTTTTACTACGAACTATTCATTAGATACTACTATTTATATGTAGGCCTAGTTAACGATTAGCTTTACTGCTAACATTTCAGTTTTAATAGTAGCTATTCCAATCGTACTACTTTTATTTTTATCTTTCTAGATACTATTTCTTTACTCTTCATCTGTAATGAATTAACTTGATAGTTAAAATAACATTCGTAATGGCAGTAAAAATGTTTTTAGTAAAAAAAAAAAAATAGTTAGTATTAACTAACAAATATGTACTAGTTTCTAATTAGAAGTTACTAGTACAACTGAAATTGAAATAGTCACTATTGGAATTGTAAGCCTTGAGGAATAAATTAAGCAGTTAAAATGGCTTGGCATTTAGTTTCAGAGAAATTAAACAGGTCGGAAATGAAAGCTCCTTAATAATGGACTTTATTTGGCTTGTATTTAGATGTGCTGAAAAGTTACAATTCAATCATACTTGGGTTTATGAACTGCACAGGCTTTATTGAAGCTTTTCTTCATTGGGGGCTTTTGCGTTTATTCATTCTCATGTTTTTAAACCGTCCATTCGAATAATGCATTTACTTTAGAATATCTTTAGAATCCCCCATAATTAAATCTTACTTCACTTACATGTTCAACGTTCATTTTGGTGAAGTAGATGTCTTCCGTGGGGCGCAGTTCGCTCAGCTCTACATCCCTGAATTATTAGCCAATGGTTCCCCCGTTGCTAGGCAGAAAAGTACATAATTTCGCCAATCAGCGTCGTCGAATTGTATGGCTTTGGGGCGCTCAAGATATAGCCCCAAGCGCAGTGCACCGTCCACTGCGCGTAACCGCGGATTTGCCATTACCTCAGAGATCAGCAAGATGGCGACTTTGAGTACTGCTACCACTGTTTCCCTGTGAGTTCAGCTCGCCCCAAATTCAGTTCTTTCCTTATGTATCCCTTCGAAAGAAGAACATTTGCAGCAAAATTGCAAGTAAAAGAACTCGGAGCAGAAAAGCCAGAAGTGAACATAACCCAACAAGCAAGAGAAAAGGATAGAGCCTACAAGAGAAGTTTTTCCAGAGTATGGTTCAGGCTTGGCTAACTAGCTGAGGGTATGCCAATGCAATTTTTTGCTTTCCTTGTATACTTTTTAAAACAAGTGCGTGTGATAGTTCATGGACACAGACAGGGTTGACAGACCTGAAACATCTGTCAGAACGGATAAAAAAAACTCAAGCGAGCATGAGTGCATATGAACAACTGTGTGAAGCTAGCCATACTAGAGGTAAGCAACTTCTATTTATTCCACTAGCCTATATGTATTTCCCTTGCGATGGACACTGGTTGCAGACCCTCACAACCTCCCCCCACCCCTTTCAAGTGTACTGTATATAGTTCTCTGCAAACCTATGGTGGGACCAGGCCTTCATTGTGCATATTGTATATAGTCCTCTGTAAACCTATTCAGTGTACATACTGTATATAGTTTTCTGCAAACCTATGGTGGTGTCATGCCAATTTGTACCGGCTGCCAAATTTGTACCGGGCGCGTCATCCATACGTAATCAATTCCAAACCTGCATGGCAGCAGATGATCGCGTCGTCCGTTGCCGGGCAGGTTTCAAAAAACATTCGCGCTCATGTTGCCAAAGAGGAAATAACATAAAACAGTTAACGGATCGCTAGATAATGTAATGTTTTGTTGGGTTCCTTAATAAACACGATGCATCTTGGAACAGACATCAACATGCAGCGCGCCAATCCAACTGCGCATGCTCCGTGTGACGGTCTAATGACTGATGTTGATATCATTACAGATAACACTTGTTTTTACTTTATATTTGTATTGTATTTAATTGTTTAATCAAATTTAGCAAGTAAACTGAGTGTTTAAAGCAGGTCAAGGACGAAATAGCACAATACAGATAATGGATCGCTAGATAGAAGGTTCGCGAATGTTCACGTCATTCGACGCGATCGTCCGTTGCCAGGCAACGGACGAAGCGATCATCTGTTGCCAGGCAGATTTGGAGTGGATTACGTATGGATGACGCGCCCGGTACAAATTTGGCAGCCGGTACAAATTTGGCATTACAGTGGCATCAGGCCTTCAGGGTGCATATTGTACTGTATGTAGTCCTCTGCAAACCTATGTTGGTATCATGCCTTAAGTGTGTCTTCAACAACCACACACAAAAGTTTGCACATTTACATGAATTTTGTGGAATTCATATTTCATTGTATTTGTCTAAATGCATACTAATGCAGACGGTAGATATATTTATGAGTGACATTTACCAACACAATTACACAGTTACTTGGCCGTAACACACTCACCCATTATCTCTCTCTCTCTCTCTCTCTCTCTCACACTCACTCACTCACTCACTCACTCACTCACTCACTCACTCACTCACTCACTCACTCACTCACTCACTCACTCACTCACTCACTCACTCACTCACTCACTCACTCACTCACTCACACACACAGAGAGAGAGAGAATGTTACCTTGTGTGTAATTCAAAGTTATTGTTGATGTATCTGCACTCTTAATGTTGCTGATTTCTACAAAGCAAAAAATTAAAACTTAGTTCCCTGGCACCATTCGTCTTTGTAAGTAAATGTTATTTTTTTGCCTTTACTATTTTGTCAGAATGCACCAGAATGCTTAGTTTGTTTGAAAACCACAAAAAAATCTTGTTGCCCCCAGACCACCCTACAGGGGTTTGAAATGCAAACGTTCAGCCCCCCCTCAAATAAATTCCACCAGCCGCACCACGCTGATGAAGGTCCTGTGTTTTCAGTTCTGCTGTATTGGTTGGACCAACTAGCCTCTAAGCACCGTTAATGGCAAATATCAAACCACTGCATGGCTTTTCTAAATGGTTCCCCCCCAATGATAATTGCTGCTCAAACACTTGGCGTATTAACTTGCATGTGCATGTTTGATGGTTTTGTGCTGTTATAGTTTTTCAGTTTTTTCCCTTTTTGAATACATTTTTCCAGTGATGATAGGCGAGGGCTTACTTCTGGAGTCTTTTTTTAGGAAGCCAATGTCCTGTAAATTGGCTAGAAAAGATGGTCTTGTTGTGTTTTATCGATTATGCATCACAGAATCAATTCACTAGCAAACAAAAATATCCAAGAAGGGATATTCTTTACCTACTTCACATTTTATGTGGGCCTATTGTGTTTGAAAGTCTAACATACAAAGATATTAATTATTTAAATATAATCATCAATGTTATATGATATAAACTCAAAGACACAATCAAGGTAAACACTATTGTTATGGATTTTTTTTAATTTAAGCCTATTGCAATACACGTATGTATGGGATCTTACCCTAACTTATCGATACAGTTTTTCTATGATGTTAGCTGCTCTGCTGCACAACATTGAGAACAGATTTACACCTGTTATTTCTGTTCTCTCTTTCTAGGCATGCAGTAGTATACCCACGTACGGAGTGGCTTAATGGTCTTTGTGGCATTTGTGTTTCTATTGAGGGAAGTGAAATGGGTACCAGAATGACAAACAATTGGTGTCCCAATATTTACTTGACCCCCTCTGAACCCACAACATTTGTTTCTAAAATACACTGACACCATTATTTAGAGAAAATATATGCCTTGTTCCCAGAGCAACAATCAACTAAGGTCTGCTCTCCTCTTGGGTCTCTTCCTGATTCAACATGCTGTGTTTGTACAGCCGTCTATGTGTCCACATACAGAGGGTGATCTAATGGTGCCCTAAAACACCTCCATTTTCCATTTCCTAATTTCAAGGTCTAACGGTTAAAAAAATCAATGCATCAAGCATTAGCCATATCATGCAGCTTTAATACCTATACTATCATATTGCATTTTCACAAAGGAAGCCGTTAACGTATGAAGGCAGATTGAGAAATTGAGCATTGGCTCTTTTTTGTTCTGCAATTCTCGGTTACATGGGTAAATAGAGTTGTAAGAGAGGGGAGGGGTGCTTTTTGACTTGTTTTGTGTTTGATAGAGTGAGTAGAGAATATGCCTGCAATTGAATGGTAAATTGACACCTGTGGGTGTGGTGTGGCACTTATCACTGAAAAACACGCTACCTAAACAGATTCTGTTATGAGTTAAACAAACAGAATTAGGCTGCCGCCATTGCGGGTGCTTTTTCGGCACACAAACATCTTTCAATGCTGTTTCTGTGCCAACAAAGTTAAGTTCAGTGGGAGATCTCTGCCAAAACCAGGTTTTAATCAATGTCTTTGAAGTGTTAAGTCAAGCGGGTGACTATGTCTCTGTTCTTCTCTGTGGATTAATTTAATAGTTGTGTGGGTCTATGCGTCGTTTGTACACTGATATGATACGACAGGTTCAGAGAGCAGGCTTAAGAGATTCTGGGAAAGCCCCATTCAAATCTTGCCATTCCACACTTACAAAGGTAAATAGCTGTGCACTTAAAATGGTAAATGGTTGTGGGCCAGTGTGCTTAGCAAGGTCTTACACAGGAGACAGCCCCTGTCCAGGTTGTTTACCTGACTCAGATTAGCGTGTTGATCTTAGCTAAAAGCTTCTCACACCCCATTGAAATAACCACACAAACACACATAACAAGACAGAGTATAGCAGGTTGGACATGGACATGGTTGGCTACCCAGATTCAACATTGACCTCACAGTTCTGCTGATATGGCTGGGCAACACAAACATATGCTTATGTGTCCGTCAGCCCATGAATGTAATGTCATGTTATGTAATTTGTATCAAGGACAAGCCCTCTGTTCAGAATGACTGTACTAAGGGTTCTCTCTGTTGTCGACTTGCAACTGAAAACAGAACAACAATAGCTTCCTTAGCTTCTTGTTTTCACTTTTATTCTTTGTGTGTTCTTGCTCATTATAATGTATTTTACATACAATGAATCGGAACATAATACACAATAATGTAACGTTTAATTGAGTACCTTCCAATAAAGATCTAAAGAAAGAACAAAGAGACACAATCATAACCCGATGTCTGAAATTCCACCCATAGCCAACTTTTAACAGAATAACCAACAATCGGCAAAGGTAATGATTTTACTTTGCAACTAGTTGGTTTGAAAACTTGAGAAGAACAAAGAAAAAAATATGTTAGAAAGGATGCGCTGGTGACCTGGCAAGGGGTAAGAAATGGCTGAAATGTCCTCTGTTTTCTTACAGCATATTGAGTGTAGTTTGATTTCCTGTTGCGCTCATGCCTAGTTTACCCATTCACCCAACACGGGTGGCACCAGAGCAAACAGGTATATTGAATTGTGAATCCATTGTGTGACCTATTCCTAAATGGATTATTTTATATTCATGGGTATTGATTCCACAATGTTTTATAGGGTTGGCTTAATGTTAAGTAGGACGATCTTCTTCTAGAAACTTTAATCTGCAGCCTATTCAGCAGTGGCCACAAGAGGTCACTGTTCTATTTCGTGATTTTCTTTCCTCTAGCTGCATACATCTTGGTTCTCCTCTCCAATAGGAAGCAGATGGAAGCATGTTGCATAGTTTAATGGGGCACATTTATTACAATATCACATCTGCAAGCTTTGTTTATCTTAGCCAGGCCGTCTGATTTGTCCAAGACTTGTTTTGCTTTTGATGTGTGCTTTGATATATTTATATATATATATTTTCTTTTCTGCTAATGACAGAATATTGCTTGTTTTAAAAACGTGTGTCATCTGTGGCACATAATATTTTTGTGCTGACAGGACAGCCATATGTTTTTGAGGTTCTGCCCGTGTGTTTGTGGATGCTTACATGACTTAGGGGCATGTTCGAGATTTTCCGAGATGTAACCAAAGTTAGGTTGTTATGGGAAGGATCCACACAAACGTAGGATGTAGTAAACCACAGTTGAATGGTCTTTGTAGAACACAAATGCTTTCATCTAAATTATTGCCGTTTGAAGTTCTCCTATTAATGGAGAACTTTTGCCAAACAAAAACTACCGAGGTCAATCACATGCATTCTAAGACAGAACATCATTCTCCAAAAGCAACACAAATAAAACAAGTTTCTGAAGTGCAGATGACGACAATTTGTGCTAAGATGTAATAAATGAACCTGAACCAGTCACATTTCAATATACAATCGCTTACATTGTATCCAGATTGCACTCTACAGAAAATGTATGGAGGCCTGAGAAGGGCATAGTTTGGTAGACTGCATTAATGTTTCTTTTTTGCAATTTATTGTACTCAAAGTACCTGTCCAGAGGTCATTTAACTCTTTAGCTACCTCAAGTTCTCCTCACCCTCTTCACCTCAGAAAAAAAATATCACTTTTTTGAATCCCTAGTCTGGGGGTAACTTACATAATCCAATGCAATATAATTGACATTATTACGTAACATCCAATCCGTTGCTGAAGCAATATCCTTTTCCGTGAAAATCCCCTCTCCTTCACCACATAGCCCATATGCTCACCATAGTCCCCAACCCCCAAAGAGTTATTAAATTAATCTGTGCTCGCTGTTGCGTGTTATTGCAGTGCAGAGATTTGTGAGGAGAATGAAGCTGTTAGACCAGCCGCTAAGCAGATTTATTATTAAGGGTGCCAGGGAATCACCCAAAAAAACCCTGATAACCTGTTTTATTTTGCACAAGTGAACACTTTTGCTCAAATCCGCTTACACCGCCTCTCTCCCCCACACCTTTCAAATAAGTTCAGCCGCTTCCTGAAATACAGTACGTCTCTGTGAACTCTCTAAAAGAGGACAGACAGCTATGTCGGTCTGTCACTGATAATACTTAAAAAATACTCAAAAAATATATAAAGCACCTGGATAACAATCTACTCAAGATATACTGTAAAACAATAAAGAGATCCATATTTGTATTTTACTATACAGACAACAGAGCTGCATCTTGCTTCTACATCCCTTTGATGATCATTATGGATCCTACTACAGATGTGGTCTTCTGCAAGTGAGGAAACTGTTGCATTCATTGATTATCTTCTATATATATATATATATATATATGTTGTGTGTGTCTCTATATGTTGGGTGTCTGTCCGAACGATAATAAAATAGATACATGGCTTTAGGACATTAAGAATCTTTTTTTTTGCTTTTGCAGTCTGATAGCATAGCAGGGTCTTTCTTGGAGTAACTAAGAAACATCCACAGGAATGTGTGTGTGTGTGTGTGTGTGTGTGTGTGTGTGTGTGTGTGTGTGTGTGTGTGTGTGTGTGTGTGTGTGTGTGTGTGTGTGTGTGTGTGTGTGTGTGTGTGTGTGTGTGTGTGTTCTCAGCATATCAGGGGGCTTAGTATCCGCTGATTCCACCCCATATTCCTAACCTCATTTACGGGAGTGTATGCCAGCCGTGTAAACGTTTAATCCTTCATGTGTTTTCAGGGCTGCTTTGGGTCAACAATTTAGCTGTTGTTATTTTTTTCTTCCTCTTCTTCTTAAGCTTCTAGACAAAGTCTGCCTTCAATTACTTCAGTAAAATTGCTTTACAGGGTCCATGCATGATTAAATATTCATTATGTTAAACTGGGCACTTTCTTTGTATATAAATCCATATTAGATTTGGCTGGCGGGCTGCCCAGAGCCACATGAGATGGGTTCTTGGTACAATAAAGGAAGCGGCGGTCTCCTTAGCAGCTCCTGTCTCCTGCACTTGTTTTTGTCATGATGTAAATGACGACCTGTTGATATGTTTGTTTGCCTGCATGGTGCGACTGGGCTCACACAAGCCCTTTCAGGGAGGGTGGATCAGAGTCAGTAGACTGCAGTCATGGGAAAAATAAACAAGTTTCTCGCTCTGTCCAGTAGCAGACAGAAAAAAAAAAAAGGACAAAGCGTGCACTTAAGCAGAAACAAAGGAATTGTTTGTCCGCACTCTCTCATGCGTCGTTGGTTTAGAGATGAGGTGGATGTTTGCATGCGGTTTGTGTGTGTGTACACATGTTTTGTTAGAAGCGAGAGGGAATATAGAGGAACCATTACAATTTCAAACAGACCCAACATCATTGAAATATTTACCCAATATCCCCCCCTTCTCTTTCCAAAATAACTCACTATGAATGGTGGGGGTGGGATTAATTCAAACCCAAACCCCGAATTCCAAAATAAATGTGGTACTCCTCTGTGGCTTTGTCAGGGCTGCCGTAGCGCGAGTGTCTGTCTGTCTGTCTGTTTGTTTGTTGGTGTGCTGCAGGCCGGATCAGAGTCTGTGTTGACTCAGAAGGTATGCAGGTGATCCTGTCTTACAGATGTCAGGGGCCCTCTCGGCTGATGTAACATGACACAGGGAACACCTGCTGAGGCACGGCACTGTGTCTCTGTTTGTCTTAGGCTTTCTTTTAGGGAAAAAACAGCGAATCTATTTTCTCTCCAATAAATATGTCTTATTTATCTGCCTCTGGTGGCGAGTGCGTTGTGTTTGTGTACACACACACACACACATGTTTGTATTTTTCACAACTTCAAAAAAATAAAATAAACACTTAAATGACCCTAAACCAGGGGGTTTGTGTGTGCCAACATTCTGTCTCTTTTGGCAGAGCAGCCCGTACGGCCTGGCCTCGGGTGGGCCCGGGGCGCTCTGATGAGTGGAGAAGGAGCACAGCTGAAAGTACACCGGCTGAGGAGGATTACATATCGCTCTTGAATGAATTGGACAGAAACTTGACTGCAGAGTAAGCGAGAGAGCCCCCCCGATCCTCAGTGGACCAGCGGCCGCCAGTGTTGGGAGGAGGCGGCTCCCAACACTGGCAAAAGGTTACTGCTCCAACCCAGACACTGTGGCTGCTGTGGAGGGCTGCCAGGCCCTTAGAGGCTGCGGTGCAGTAGGTGTGGTGATCTATAGGCTTCAACAGCAGTCACTCAAAGACTCACTGCACCGCCGAGGAAAAAATGTGTGTGGCCAGACATACAGAGGGAGTGCCAAAGAGGGTAAGCTTTGTGTGTAAAGACACTGCGTCCTTTCTCCCTCTTTAAATACCTGGAAAATTAAATAATATGTAAACTAAAATTCACTTTCAAATTTTTTGTTTAACTTGGTGTATGTGTGTGACATGCGTCATAGAAACGGGATATTTGGATGACGGGGACATTAAATTCCAGTCTAAAATCTATGAAATTCAAATAATCTCAATGCCAAATTAGTGCTCTATGTCAATGGTCCCCAAAATTTTTACTTTTTACTTTTTTTTACCATGTCAGACAATATTTCCGCGGACGGGTGTTACACCGTATTCTGTTACCCATCATAAAAGTGTGACACCAGGGCTCGCTGTTGCATATTTTCTGCGACATGCACGAACATAAAGCGTAGACACTACTAATCAACATTATATCGCCATCGCTAAGTCGAGATGGGTTCATTTTATTTTGTTACACCGGGAGAAGCAAAGCGGTTTATATGCCTCTGTGGTGGCATCATGGGTCTCACTTTCTTGCTGAGCTTTAGTCAAGATCGTGTTTGTCAATTCCAAGACCAGGGCATATCGAGTCCGTGTACAAAGAGGTTTGAGTCCAAGTCAAGACGGAGTCCAAATTAGAGAGACAGTCAAAAAAAAGAATCCTCATCGAGACCACTTAGTTACCTGTTTATACTTTTTATGTGATCATATGTGATAAAAATATGACTTTCAACTATTTTAAAAAATGTTTTAATACTGTCTATACTGGTTTCATATTAACAGTGGCCTAGCAACATCCTCTATATTAAATAGATCCTAAAAAACAACTCGGACTTGAGGTGAGATATTGAATGTTTTGAAATGGAACTTTCCCAGTTCCTGCCAAGTCTGATCCCTGTAGGCCTACATGATACAGATCTCATGACTTCATCGTTTCATGATATCTACGTTTCCTCAGTACATTTTGCAATTGGAAATATGTCTAAGGCTATCACTCTCTGTCACAGTCAGTCTTTTAATGGAGCTCTTTGTGTTTCTGCAAAATTTTTCACATTTAATAATATATTTGGCAAACGAATAGCTTACAACCCCTCTGAGTGCTGCTTCTTGCTAAGGGAAGTGGTCTGACCGCGTTTCCCCTGCCATATATGGTGCAGTCACTAATGTATAACCAGAACATTTTTGGAGGAAGGCTATCAAACATGGCTCAAAAGAACAATAGAGCCGAGGGTGGCTTCACCATTATGAGAATTAATCTAATCTCAGCCCTGGCCGGGAGTGCTTTAGTTAATAGGGATTGTAATGTCAATTATCCTAATTGCTCTTTTTACAGACCCTGACAAATGCTGTGTTTAAACTTGAGGGAAGAGTTTAATCAATCCAAATAATTATAATTGTTGAGAGATTCTAATGACAGGTCGGCTAAAGAAGGTGACAAGGGTAATCACAGGTCATCTGAGGTGGCTATAGGTTGGCAAGGGCAATCACAGGTCATGTGAGGTGGGTATAGGTTGACGAGGGCAATCACAGGTCATGGAGGTGGATGTAGGTTGACATGGGTATCACAGGACCTGTGCAGTGGCTATAGGTGGTTAGGCTAGTTACAGGTCATGTGCGGTGGATATAGGTTGAGTAATCACAGGACATGTACAGTGGATATAGGTTGACAAGGCTAGTTACAGGACATGTGAGGTGGATATGAATGACGAGAGTAATCACAGGACATCTGCGGTGGATATAGGTGGTGGGGAGATGAGACAAGAAAGAGATCTGATTATAAAAGATCCCTTCTGGCGATATGTGGTTGAATAGAATATTTAATGAAATCTGCACTTTAACACGTATTATCCATGCACTCCCAGAGTACTTAAGCTTGACTCTTACTTTGCTAGCATTATTATTACAATGGCTGCCTGGCAATGAGTAAAGCACCTTAAAGGAAGGGGTACGGGGTAAAAGGTCTTTGGTTAGGGGGTAATTGGTCGTTGGTTAGGTGGTAATAAGTTGGAAGGGGACAATACATTGGGGTTGTATCCCTAAGACACTGTGCCCCTGGGATCTAGTGCCTGCTGTTGTTGAAGCAGAGTCACAAGTGGACTATGTTCTGAAGCCCCTTCACTTTGTGGAACATCAAAGCTTGTGTCCCTAAACAGCATTCCCAATACACCATCCCTGGAGGAGATACAGCCTGAGGGAACCTTCCTCCCATCAGTGGATGAAAGGTCCAGACGAGGCCTAGATGGGGGAGTCGGCACTCTTTTCTAGGGACCCCCAAAAATGTCCCCATCAACTGTGACCCCCCCCCCCCTTGTTCCCCTGGGGCAGTTATCACACTAACAGGGAAGCCAGTACCCCCCTGACGGTCTCCATACTGGAGAAGCAGTATATTTTGGAAAAGTGATGAATCACTTCCCTCAATATTCTCTCTCTCTCTCTCTCTCTCTCTCTCTCTCTCTCTCTCTCTCTCTCTCTCTCTCTCTCTCTCTCTCTCTCTCTCTCTCTCTCTCTCTCTCTCTCTCTCTCTCTCTCTCTCTAATGCAATCCTCCCCCAACTTTCACCACCTCCCTCCACACATACTCCCCACCGCCGCCACAGTCCTGTTTCAATTGAAAGCTGCTGGAGAGTGACTAACACAGAGGCCCAGCGGAGAAGGTCAAGCACCGGCAGCCATTAAACTCAACTTGTGGGAGATAGGGAGTGCTCTGCTGTTTGACCATGTAGTGGTTGATGAGCCACGCCATAATATACAATCACTCGCTCTCGGCACCACGGAGGCCCTGTTTGCGAGGCAGGCTTTCACGACATAAGAGCGGCTATAAAACAAGCAGAAAGGATAGGATGGGACAAACCTGTCAGGGAGATCTGTCGGAGGGAGAGGGATATGTCTTTTTTGGCTGACGGAGACGGGGTTGGCCACAATAATGTAGAGGAAAATGTCAATGTTAGAAAGGGAGATTGACATTTTTGTTTAAGCAGATTCATAAACGTGAACATTGAGTGCAGAGCAGGACCCTGTGACTGCTTTATAAGAATGTCACTCCAAATGTAGACATTTAGGTAATGGTAATTATTGAGAAGACATACAACAAATGTTTAAATTGAATATGAATTTTTGTTTTAATTGTCATAAATCATTCATGAGCGCAGACCAAGAGTTCTGTGTCAGACAAACTGCTAGGATAAACATTTTGGGCATTTTCAGTGACAAGCACCAGCTTCAGCAGAAAACACCGTAAACCAACCTGACCCAACAATCACGTTGCCTCTGAGTATTTGCTCAACGCCTTCAAAATATTTAATTAAAATAAATAAGTAATCAGCATGGTAGCAGATTTATACTCCGCCTGATAATTAACATTTAGAATAAAATTCATTAGGTCTATTAAATCACCAAATGAGCTCAGGTAAAGCTCAACTTAGAAAAAAACAAAACCATAGTCTTTGAGGTGTGGTAACATCATAGTTTATGGAGTCAAAGCAGCTCTCTATTTGAGCTGTTAAATTATGCCGCGCACATCCACGCAATTAAACTTGTCAGAGGAAGACTTACTTTCTGGTTGAATTCACAATGTTAATTAGCCGGTTGGGTTCAAGAATAAAAAAATAACAAATTATTGCTGTGCTTTATCGTGTGCTCTGGGTGAATGATTCCCATAAAGACTTGAGCGTTTCTCTGTTGCTTCTTGTCGTAGGTGACATGTGGGTCGGATTCGAGAATTAATTGCGAGGAAGTGTTTCCTCGCAATTATGAACGGTTTCCACGGAGCCGCAGTGCATGGTGTCTATTTAAAATGCAAATTGCTGCATTGTTGTATAGGAACCCTATTCAACTTCCAAACTTACAGTAGCTTTTCCCCAACTTCTTTTGCATTTGGTTGGAAAAATAACCAGATTTTCATTTTAGAGGAGATGGTACATCCATTTTTTTTACTTATTCCATGGTCTTTGCTCACAGACTGTGTAAGGATGGATTCTCTCATTGAACTTCCAGATAAGAGCAGCTGTGTATGCTGGGTTGTTGTAATGGGTGTATGGTTTTTCCTATTCAAAGCTTTTTTCCTCAGGGGACCTTGGTTTTTGGTGAGAAACATATATCATCCTGACACATTGCATGCTCAAACCTGAAATGACATTGCTAAATTGATCAGTTTGTCATTTCAACTAAGGACATTTCTAGATATAACTCGTAAGTGAGGTGCTGCGCTATGGTGGAAACATGGAAAGTTTTCTTTAAAACTGCTAAGGTCATGGCGGTTGCCCTAGCGATGCTTGTGACCTTTGGGGCCTGCCTAGTACAGCTGGCATTCATCTATCAACATCTAAACTTTACCCTGCGCTCTGTCTAACATGCACGGGATAGCGGCCATTGACATTAAAACTCAATTAGCGGGCACACTGTCTAAATAATACATTAGCAAAGTACATTAGCTTCACAGAGCACAGTTCTTGCACTACATCTCAATATGTCAAGGCTACAACTGACTGGTAGCTAATGTTTTGGAACAGGGGACATTAACATGCAGATGCGCTAGTGCAATTAGCATTGTCATTCACAATAAGTGAAATGTTCCCTCGTTTGCCTTGATATATATTGTTCGTCTGTCGATGGAATTTATCGCGTACAGCCCTGATCTCACTTGTTCCGAGAGACTTTTGAATGAAAGCTCTACCTTCCCACTGGAGAGGGGTGGATGTGGTAAAATATTCTTTTTATGTAAAAGCCTCACGGTTTTTCAGCTTTCTATTGGCATGAACGGGAAGCTGCAGCTATGAGGGAACAGGAGAAATGCAAACCAAGACCGAATTTTCCACCCTTCAATGTATGCATAACACTCCTGTGGCCATGGCTCTCACATTACCCAGCCTGCTGTGGTTTACACGGTGCCTTCGCTGGAACGATTCAAAATAAAGACTGCTTTGTAATTCATTGGCTTGTGATATAGTTCTGGGATCACATCCCTGCCGCCGTCCAATTCCACTGTACAAAATTCCATCCAGGCATCTTCTCTTCCAGAAGGGGAAGTCCATCTGTCACAGCCCTAAACCTAGCTGACATTATAAACAGATTACGGCAGGTTAGAGCCTCAATTCGAGCAGAAAAACAAGCTCTTTGTGTACATACATACAAGGAGAAATGTGTTCATCTGTGTCCGTTGTGCTTACAAGCACATTGAAATCGCCATTGCTGTCGCCAACTCGTCTTGGAATCATGCTCACAATGCTCATAATGTGCCTCTAAAGCACATTACTCTTTAAATACTGCTCGTGGTTATTCTTTACAAGGTGACCTGACCCCTGCCACCATATTGGAGAATAAACAGGTAATAGGGGGAGAAGTGGCTTTATAATGTATTGAGTCCTTAATGATAGTATTAGCTGGGAGGCCCCACGTGCGGGCCTTGGCAGGAACCGGTGGCAATCTGCGAGCTATAAAAGATAAATACATTTGTAAGCCATTGCTGTTAAGCTAGTTCCTCATCAACGCCATTCGGAACATGAACGCCCTTGCCAAGAACAATGAAAGAGCCGGGTTTTGCCTCCACATAAAATATTGAAAGGCATTGTTGAGGGATAAGCAATCTGGGCCAGTGTGGCTGGGATGTTTTTATTGTGTTACTGGCACAGCATCCTCTATCTGCATCTGTCATTGGTGTGGGTTTGCTAAAAAAATGATTGTTGTGTCTTTATGAAAACAGTGTATTTAGACTCTGCTCCATCCAACCACACTCATTAAGGTCTGTTATACAACAGCACTGTTGGTTCTGATTGGTCCATAACAAGGGTTCCAAGGGTGTGAATTATTTTTTCATTGTATCCCAGAACTATTGAATACTTGATTCTGGTTTGTCCAAACACGGCCAAGGGAGTGCATTATTTTTCAATAATGTGACACCCTCGCCTTTTAACGGTGCCAAATGAACGCACAACAAATCCAACATTAAAGGAAAATACTGATCTGGGTGATCAAATCATCGTAGCAGTGTTGCCTGGCAGATGCTGGCTTGACAATGTGCTGAAAACACTGTGGAATATGCATTTAATCTGATTAGGTTGAACCAATATTGTTATAAACGTTGACTGATATTCGCCTCGGCTGCATCATACAGTATTTTCCAATAACAGGAAATCCTGTTGTTAATTCCTTATGTATTAAACCTCTTTCTCTTTCATTCTACATTTCAACCCTTCCTTCCTCCACATTAGTTCATGCATTGTGTTTATACACCATAGTAAAAACTGTCAGGATTCAAAAAACTAAATAACAGTGATCTGTCCACTCTAAATGACTATGCAGCTCTGTGACGTAAACTACTTTAGCCTGAGTGGGTGGTGATTTTGGAGGGGGTACCACTGGTTGTACACAATGCAATAGCATCCAGCTGGCGCCCCGGAGCCGAACACTGTGGTGTGGCAACAGCACTGTGGCGTGGCAACGCACTGTTGTGTAGCCGGTCTGTTTTTTTCGCTCAACAGTCGCCCCCTAGCTGCTCCAGTCGACTTTTCTTGTTCAATTTCAATAAAATAATTAAAAACAAACAATCAATCTAATAAAAAAAACTTCTTGACTTCGATCAAACTAGTCGAACAACGTCGGCTGTAACGCAAAGCGTTGTGTTTTCTATTGGAAAAAGCTGAAAAAACCTGACCTGCCACACCACAGTGCGTTACCACAACACAGTGTTCGGCACCAGTTGGATGCTACTCGCGCAATGCGTTAATCAATGGTACGCAGTGGTTCCCAAAAGAAGAAATAAATTGAAAAATATATTTTTTAACATAATATGAAATGCTAGTAGGCCTACCAATGTTGATGTTCTTAGAACTGAATCCATGAAACCATTGCATCTCAAACATCATCTTACAACCAAAGACTCAGTGCTGAAAGACAAGCCAGTTGATTTTTCCTAAGAAAATGTATTGAAGCTGTCGAAGTCCACAATTCAATAGTCAGGAACAACATCATTGCGCACCGCGTCTCGCTCGGACCACAGTTTCGCCAATAGTTCGAACTGACGGCCGAAGCGAACAATTGGATGAGAACCGTTCAGCATTGAAACCTCTGAAATGCCGGAGGACTTCATTGTTGGTGAGCAGGAGAGTTTAACAGAATTGTCATGCAATGAAACATTGAATTCTGCCTTCGGCGCTTTCGGACAACACTGTGTGCTTTCTCCTTTCTACATATATTCTTCACATATCGGTTTCTTCACATATCGGTGCGAGAAAGGGTTCTCTTCCCTTCTTCACTTCTCTTCACACACGAAATACAGAAGCAGGATTGATGCTGAGCACACCTGAGACTAACGCTCAGTCTCAATCCTTTGCTCTGAGCAAAATCTCAACCCTTAGCCTCGCTGTTGCGCCTTCACGCGCAGCGAGTCGTGTCCCGAAAGCCATTTTACGGAAGGGTACAGGGTAAGGGGGAGGACTAACATCGCCTTGAAGTTAAGATTATCGATGGGCACCTTTGCAACACTACAGTGATGACTTGCTTCCGCAATACCTTGAGGGAAAATGGAAAATCAAGACTAATCCTAGGCAAGATGGTGGGCGAAAAGACTCAACAGGATCGAAAACACAAATTAATTACACAAAAGTGACGTTAATAATCATTAAATAAATAATGATGACAATCGCATTATCATTATGCCGTTTTAATGTTATATACACATTTTCTTTATAACAAGCTCAACCACCAAATCTCCAGGAGCAGAGCCTCCACCAAAATCACATCATCTGCATTGATAGCCCTAAGCTCCCCAAACCCCAGGCAGAAAGAAAGATTAACCATCCGCTGAAGGTTTAAAACCGACCGAGTTACTGTTAAAATCTGATGGTCGATGCCTTTTTCGTAATGTGCAATATTAGTTCGATTATATCACTGGTTCTTGTTTGTACAATATTTATGTTTTACATACTTGTTTTTGCATAATACCTCAAGTTCTATGTCTCTTCTGGTTTTATACATAATGTTGATCTTGTATGATCTTGTTTGATCCAAAATAAAGTCCATTATTGCAGTTTCTAACAGATTGTGAGCATGAATAATATTCTTATCTAATCATACCGTGTTTTTTCATAGGGGTAAGGTTGCATTCCTAAGACATTCAAACTATACAGTAAAATTCCAGAGACAGAAATTGTATCAAAATATCAAAATAATAAAATTAAAATAAACCATGTCAACGACTACTTATGACATACTGTAACTGGGTCTTGAAGGGTTGTTGTCCCATTTCGTAGGGGTAGCATTGAGGGCTAGGGTTAAGGGGTAGGGTTAAGGGGTAGGGGTAGGGTTAAGGGTTTGGCCCAAGAGGTGTAACGGGATGGGGCCTAAGGCTGACCTCGACTGATACAGACATTGCAGGACTGTGTTTTCAGAGGCAGGTTTACCATTCTCATTAGGCTTATGGAAGTTAAATTATCAACGGGCTGGCCAACTTTTGATGCAACTAGAGTTTCCTACTCGGAATTAAACAATAGCTATAATGTGGAAACCTCAGTCGATAAAAAATTCTGAGCGCATAATATAATTACATTTAGCCTATAATGTTACTATGTTCAACATTTTGGTTCACCTATTACGTAATGAGGCAAGCATAATAATTTTCTCCTTACGTTATGAAGCAAGCACAATAATTTTTTACTTACAAGCCATTTTCACACTTCCTCCGCATTTTTGCCGCATTTGCATCAACCCTGTTGGTGATTCACAATTTGTGCTTTATCTGCGGATATCGATGCCGTTTTTGACATCAGTAGATTCAACAGGGGGTTTAGGGGGGTGGGCTTGCATGGGGCGGGATATGACGTAGTAGGGTCTAAGTTCGCAAGAGGCGGGATAAGTGTGGCCGCTGTCACTGAAGTTTGTTTCGGTTTGCCACAGACAAAATGGATCATCTTAAATGATGCATCATATATTCCGTTGCATCAACAAAATACGAAGCATCGATCGATGAAAGATTGGAGCATGAGTTAGAGACAAATAGGAGAAACAACAAAGAAGAAAGGCGCGAACGGTGCGTTACCGGAGAGAGAGAGCTTTTTTTTTTAATATGCTTATATGAAAAGTGTAGTATACTATGCATGCAAAACAATTATTCAATAGCTTCAACTGTTATTCAGAGCTCAAAGTGCATTGACATTGAAAAATAAAGCATAGCAACTATTATTGGTCAGTTGAAAATAATAATAACAAATAGCTGAAATTTGTGTTCATTTACAGAAGCAACTCATTGAAATAAACCAAGTGAAAGAAAAGCTAAGGCTGCAACCTACCCAGGGGTTTTTCTAGAAAAAAAAAGTAGCAGGGAGCAGACCCCTGCGCAAAGCCGAGGGAGCAACGCGGCCGAGGCGGAGGATGGTGTGGAAGGGGGGTCTGAGACCCCCCTTCCACACCATCCTCCGCCTCGACCCCGGGTCTCACCCTTCCACGGCGCGAAGCCTTTGAAAAAATAATGATTAAATGGTACATTCTGGGGCTATCTTAGAGAGAAATTCTAGCTCTTGTGGTCATCCTGAAAAACTAAAATACTATCAACTTTTGGTAGACTTGTACAACTTATCCCTGTAAATAAACACGACAAATTTCAAAAATATTGGCTAAACTTTTATTAAGTCGGACAAATCACAAATCACGAATTGTGTAACAATGTGTGCCTCATGTTATTCAACGTTAACAGAAACATTACTAGTCGCTACTGTAGTGACTGTATATTGCATGAATAAAATAGACTTCACACGCTTAAATGGACTGGTTTGATTATTTGCCGTTTCATGCCAAGTAAAGGAAATGGGTTCAATGTAGGTTCTATACTGTAAAACTTCAATATTTGTTTCAATCACTGAATGAAGCCTGCCATATTTGGGACAGGCATTGCAACCTTAAATTGCTCTCGCAAAACTCTTGATCAACACTCAGCATTTGTTTATTTCTGTCGTTCATTGAAACCGCTTTGTGCAGAGAGAACTGGAATGGTCTTGTATACTTGCTTAGCATCTTAGCGCCTAGACCAAAAACCCATTCAAATACATAGTAGCTAGCTAGCTAGCTGCTAATAACTTTAACGTTAGCATGTCGACTCGGTCTGGGAAACTCCAATTCGGATCGGAATATTTTTGGAGTAATTATAAGTTATTTGAGGATCAGACACATTGTCAGGTGGTGGTGTTGGGATATTTTCGCGGAGAAAAGATCGTTTTGAGAAATAGTGTATGTTGTACAGCAGCATGTAAGTACAGATCCAAGTCTGACAGGTTCAGTCGGCATTTCGGTAGGATGGCGCACGCTGGGAGTATCGGGGCGCAGCGCCCCTGTTCCCTTGTTTAGAAAAAACCCTGAGTGAAATAAAGCACGGGCTTGTGTGGGGGAGGGGGAGAGGGAGAAGGGTGTGTGTGAGGGAAAGATTTTGGATTGTACATTGGCTACCAGCAGTAGCCTACAGTAACACAAAGCATATACACAAAACATTAGAAAAAATGAAACAACTAAAACAGTCGACAGGGAGAGTATGCGAGTGCGTGCGTGCGTGCGTGCATGCGGTGTATGTGTCCGTTTACGCGTGCTGTGTATGAGCTGCAGGCTGCTTGGCACATGCGCACTGACCAAGTGTGCCGGAGTAACTTGTCCGACAGGCCTGCTATTATATAGTAGTAAGATTGAAAGCTTTGTATTTAGCCTAACATTTTCGTGCTCTGCTCTTCTCAGAGGAGTAATTATCAGGCTGTATACCAACATCAGGTTGTTGGTATACAGTTGTTATTCTTAATGTTCTCATTTGCTGCGTGTGTATGTGTATGTGTTTGTGTTTGTTTGTCTGTCTGTTCTAGTGCTACCACTTTGTACAGCTGAAAACAGGTAACAATAAATAATACTATTTTTAAGAATAAATGTGACTTCTGTGTGAGCACATCGGTCATAATGGTGATACTTGGGTGGACAAATATTTTCTGAGGTGGTACGTGGTAAAAGTTTGAGAACGGAGCAGATTTGGTTAAAGGATGGGATTTTATTCTTAACATTATTAAAATCGATCAGCATTGACTACTACAGGTATTTTAGCAACAACCAGGTGAAGACAGCATGGCCTAACGATTTACACCATTACTAATGCAGAATTGTATTTAAGAAGAAATTGGTCCAATAGCTAGAATTTGGGGAATTCTTCAATAGGTTTTATTTTAAGGAATTATTCAGTATACTGTTTGATTTGTCAAACATCTTGAAAAACATAGAGATATGATGTGTTATTGACCATGAGAGGAACACAGATTGGGTTCTGAGCCACGCTATACCATATCACTACTACGGCAATGGGATGAGATGTCACACAAGGTCAAGATTGAAAAGGTAATGACTTTTTCCCCCAGCCCATGTTTTTCCTGCACACCTGAACCGAGGGCGGGGGAATATCAACTCCTTCAGGACTCCAGCTGTAACACGAAGGGTTATTAGGGGCTGCGCTGACTTCAAATGGAGGAAGAAGTGTGTGTGTGTGTGTAGAGCAGGCCAGGGTGTAATTGGTGCAAAGAGCTGGTGGGGGTTGGGCAGGGGAGTAAAAAGGAGTCGTGTGTGAGTGGGACCACTCGCAGGTCGCCACAAGAGCTCACTGAGTGGCCTTTGAAAGGGGACATAATAATTGGTTTTCTCTCAAATGAGCTTGCCCTTGTCACGTGACAATGGGACTCTCAGACACTTGCCGACCCTCGCTACAGCAGAGCTATTCCAGGGATATAGCTTAGATGTCACCCGATGGAAGAAAGTGACTCGTACTACTCTTCCAATCCATATTTAACTGAATGAATATCGACAACAGGGGATCGCACATCAAATCAAGCACTTATTACTTATATTTCAAAGGCAGAACAAGCATTGGCTAAGCTAACACCATTGATCCGGTCTCTTCCCTTAACAATGTTTGTCCTTTATGACCTCCATTTGCCCAAACTTATTGAGGACTGGAATGATGGCCAAATACACGCCCCTCCACCCATGCTGTGCCCTTTGTACTTTTATTATTTTTTCATCTACTGCGGTTGAAACTATAAAGCATTCAGCGCAGCCATTGACTTTCAACGATGTGATAGGTCCTTCTTGTACCTGCCAAAGCTAATATTTGCCTTACACTTTATTGGCGGTAGACTTTTGGAAAGAAGGTGAGGTGGTATTGTCATAAATAAAAGCAGAAATAGTTTTAGAATAGCTGTTCCCAGCAGATGGCAGTATTACCCATGAAAGTATAGCCCCTGCTAAAGATGGAAATTACACCTGCCAGACACAGACACAAATACCCCCTCTTGTCTCATTCACAACGACATTAGAAGCAAACTGCTTTATTTTCTATTCCCTGCTTTCAGATGCACTAACCGCCCCCGTCACATACACACACCCACACACCCACACACCTGACTTTCTTACACACACATTAGCACACAGAGCCCTTTTTGTGTACGTGTACGGATATTGCTTTTTTACAGCTTGCTTAACCGTAATGAGGCAGAAGAAGGGTACATAGTGTTTCAGACACCCATCGTTAGTTGAGTACCAGACACTGATTAACCTTTTCATAAGCTGTTAAGGCCCGCCAGTAGAGGTGTTGGTAGTGGTGTTGGCGGTGGTGATGATGAGGATGAGGATGGACCTATGGACCCCACCTGCTGGCTTTCAGCGTCTGGTAACACTTATCAGAACAAACACAAATTCAGGCTAATGTTTTACAAAGGCTAAGCTGCTGGTGGATCACTGCTTATCGCCAAGTCCTCTCAGAAACCGTGAGATATAGTACATAAGCTATTGTAGGAAGTAATTGTCTTTTATTATATGGCTGTTTGTCTTCACACAACTTTGTGGTTTGTGTGTGTGTGTCTCTCTCTCTATCACGTGTGTATCTATACACATGTAGGCCTATAGCTTCTTAATTAAACAATGCTTATTTTTAGCCTGTATGGAAACATCACCTTATTTTCCTTCTGGCAAGGAAACAAGGATGAAAAGAGCCACCAAATAACTATAAGAAAGTCAAGTCAGGCTACCTTTCCCCCCTCAACTTCAAATTCATCATCATGATTTTGTTTACCCCCCCCACACACACACACACCCACACTCACACACACACACACACCCCCCCCCCCATCCTCGGTTTTTTCTCAGCTTCTATGCAGGCTATGACCTCACAGGAGCCGGCCCCATAGGCCAGACTGTGCCTCCTGCTCTGTTGTCCTAATGCTAGTCAAACATTACTTTGAATGGCCAAACTCAATAGCGGCAGTGTTCGTTCTTGGCAGTGTAAATATTAGCGGAGCACACAGAGGTAGCAGGGGCTGCTCCGTGTGTAAGTGTGTGCCGAGTGTCGTGGCTCTGTCAACTCTGCGTCTACAAGGCACACAGAGATGACAATCAAGTTGGTTGAGACGAGAGGGAAGAAGAAGGAAAAGGAGGGCAGGGAAAACAGACAATGGAATCTAGACTTGCTTCTGCCTCAGGCACTTCCTTGTTTGACAAATAAAGACATTCCATTTTATCTAACGCAAACCTTCTTTCCTCTCATGTAGCAGTTGTTATCCAAACACTCATTTCTTATCTCCTTGTTAGCTTTAACAGTATTTTTTTTTTACCTACTTTACTTTCTCTGCCAACAAAAAATAAGTTGGTACTTAGTTATAATTGAAAGTCATTTGAACTTTTTTTATGGGGATTTAATTGTATTATGTGATACTTACAATGTCAACAAAAAGGTGGAAAATAGCTAAATTAAAAATAAAGTGTATAGAGGAATTGAGAAATATCTATTTGACTTAATAGCTAATCCCCTTCAAATAGGCTTCTGAGCAGTTGACCGTCTGGCCTACATAAACCAGACAACCAACTACAGCTCTGGATAAAACTTAAGAAGAACAACAGTTGAGCGCTGCATGCAGCACTCACCTAAATAAGTCTGTACACATATCATTCGATATAAAAGTTCAGTGAGCATCAGGTTGTGGATCAAGTGTGTATCGTGTTCCAAACCGTTCCACAAACATATTATTCGGTAGAAACGTGGTGGTGAATGAGGCAGGTAGCTTTCTGTTTGTTCTTGCCTTTGGTTAGCTGTGGGGTCAAATAGCAGGTATTCAAACATATACCCATGCTTGACGGCCTTCATGCAAGATATGCAGCTGTGGAAATGTTTGCAGAGATTTACCACAGGGGGCAATAGGCATAAGGGACAGGAATTACAAGGAAATGCATCGGGTAGAAAAGATACTTTTCAAACGTTGTTTGCTCTGAACTCATTGCTGCAAAGCAAGTATTACCAGAGTCAGTGATTTTTTAGACAGGCAAACAAACAAACAAACACATATGATCATGAAGTTTTTCTTCTGATTACACTCAATGTGTTAAATTATTGTGTTTTATATTTTAACATATTCATGTGTTGTTTTTGTGGTTGTTTTTGCAATAAATAATGTCAAAAACGTTGCATGGGATTTTTTGTCATTATTATTGTTCACATGTCAATATATCAAGTACTTCTTCATACAGCATGCTTATTTTTTCACTTTAAAACGAGAAAGGGATTGTCATTTGTGCACCCGGTATGGCCTCCCTGCCTGTTAACCTGTGTGTTGATGCACGCTCTGTCTAACGGATATGCATGTGCTTGCCTGGCCCTCCGGCTGCAGCACAACTACCATCTACCTGTTTGTTCTGTTGGCTCCAGGGCCCTAGCTGTCACCTTGCACCCAGTCAAACTGACAGTAGTGTGGGACGACTCCCGCTCTGGCCCGGGGCTACCTGCCGTCAACACTGCGCTGACTAACTGCTCTTCCTTTGGTCCAATAATCCAGAGAGTCAGTTCGAGAGTTGGAAGATTATCAGTGCATGTGTGTGTGCAATTTAAATTATATGTGTCTTCCCTCTTATGTGGGGACACATCAATCATTTCATGAGCGTTGTACATTCTGTACATTTCTTATCAATATCTGTGTGAGTGTCCGTATATGTGCATGAGTCTGTATTTGCATAGACATCTGTGTATCTCTGTGTTTGCATGGAACTGTATGGATGCGTTTGTGTCTGTGTGTGTGTGTGTGTGTGTGTGTGTGTGCGTGTGTTTGTGTGTATTTATTACGTACAAGCATGCACAACCGTGTGTGCAGGTATCGTGTCCGGGGGTGCATGTGTTTCTTTGAATCTATCTCTGTACGTGTCTGTTTATTTTACTTTCTCTGCGCTTGTGTCTGTCTGCAAGTTTGTGTGTGAGTGTGTGTTAATGTGTATCTCTCCCCGTGTGTATTTGTGTGTATGTATGTTTGTTTGTGCGTGTGTGTGTGTGTGTGTGTGTTTGTGTGTGTGTGTGTGTGTGTGTGTGTACGTGTATCCTTCACTGTGTACGCTCGCCAGTTCGTGTCTTTGTTTGTGTGTATGTGTTCCCTGGCTCTGGGTAGGAGCCCTGCCGGGGGTGTGAGTGTGGCCCTGGCTCTGGGTAGGAGCCCTGCCGGGGGTGTGAGTGTGGCCCTGGCTCTGGGTAGGAGCCCTGCCAGGGGTGTGAGTGTGGCCCTGGCTCTGGGTAGGAGCCCTGCCAGGTATGTGAGTGTGGCCCTGGCTCTGGGTAGGAGCCCTACCAGGGGTGTGAGTGTGGCCCTGGCTCTGGGTAGGAGCCCTGCCAGGTGTGTGAGTGTGGCCCTGGCTCTGGGTAGGAGCCCTGCCAGGTGTGTGAGTGTGGCCCTGGCTCTGGGTAGGAGCCCTGCCAGGTGTGTGAGTGTGGCCCTGGCTCTGGGTAGGAGCCCTGCCAGGTGTGTGAGTGTGGCCCTGGGCTGATTCTCATGCAGGCCCACAGTGCGCAGCGGAGGCAGCCACATAATTGCTCCTCTGAGAAGAGCAGAGCACGACCCAGAAGCCAGCTAGCAAGCCACTCATAGCATAACATAGCATAGCATAGCATTGTGGCTACCGACTGGAGAGGGTATGAGCCACCTTTGTGAACCGTCCAAAATCCATAGCATACAGATTTATGTTTTGTGTGTGTCAGCACCGTGTTCCCCCCACACTTTGCTAAATTCTTATGCCCTGCTTTCTAATCTCTCTTCACACCTGCTGTGTGTGACATACGACATGGGTCCACCCAGACAGCACTCAAACCTGAGTGTGAGGTGCTGGCTCAGTTTGGGTGGATGTTTAAGCCTGTGTGTGAGGGCCAGGGGGGGGGGGGGGGGGGGGGGGGAGGCTCTGTGTAGCCGCCCGTGTTCCTTCAGATGGTTGTTTTTAAGGCTCAGTCCAACGTAGAGCCCGATAACCCACTGCCCACCCATCAACCCACATCATCCATGTGTGAGTGAATGCATGCACCGTGACTTTGGGACCCAAACAAAGTGTTTCATTCTTTGACATTAACATGACTCCAAAGTGTGAATAATTACTGTATTTACACCAAAAAATCCCTGCGGGAAAAACCCATGTACTCCTGATCCAATCCTTGAAAACCCTTTCGCTTATAATCCACACTATGAATTGAGTCTAAGAAGGGTTTTTCTCAGGCCACCAGTGCTCTGAACAAAGAGCCAGGTCAACTGTGTTGTTTAGGAATTATACATTTGTCCACCTCCAGGGCATAGGCAAACATTTGTATTTATAGATATTATTTTTATATTTAGATACGGTATATCTTTCCACCACAAATATTTGTGGCGTTTTTTTTTGTAGCATTTGTTTTTCCAAATATTTTTGTGCTTTGAAGCATGCACATGATATATGAGCTTGTAAAAAAAGAAGGAATAATAGTTTTTGAATCTAGGATATAACCCTGTTTCAAATCTGATAGGGTAAATCCATCTTCAAAATATCTTGTTATAACTTGAAATTGCTGTGTGTGTGTGTGTGTGTGTGTGTGTGTGTGTGTGTGTGTGTGTGTGTGTGTGTGTGTGTGTGTGTGTGTGTGTGTGTGTGTGTGTGTGTGTGTGTGTGTGTGTGTGTGTGTGCGCATTTGTGTGTGTCCCGACATTGTTGTTGTTGATGACCTTTTAAAAACCACTGTGATTCTGGAAGTGGGTTGTTGCTTTGACATGTGTATGGACCTGTGTTTCTCCGATTTAAAATAAATAAATAAATAAATAAATAAAAAACAAATACCAGCCATTAATACATGCTTCGACAGTAGCTGGTTATAGCACAAAATTAGTTGGACTCATTTATGGTAGCCTCGGACACGTTCATAGACTCTCTGTTAGAGGATTGTATATTGCTGGACTCAAGAAGAAGTACTCAACGCAAATAGTGACTGCTCTGTGTCAGCAATCTGCATACATGGAGAAGGCGCTGTCTTCTCCATATTATCTCTACCTATAATACAACTATAACTATATATTTATCTCTACTGATGCACTTGGTTGTGGATACTTGCGCAGTGATTGTTTGTGATGTTGTGTGTGAGACAAAATAGGCTCTTTATCAATATTTGGATGCTATGCTGTTATAGTATTGGTCATTCCAAATAAATTAATCAAGTGTGTGTGTGTGTGTTTGTGAGACTGTGTGTGTGTGTTTGTGAGTCTGTGTGTGCATGAGCTTGTGTGTGTTAGACCTGCGGAGCATTCCGGGCCGTATCCCATCTTTCCCCTGCTCTTCAGGGTGAGGATCACCTCCTGAGGAGGAGCAGAGCAGATTTATGAGCCAGTAAACCATGGATTTAGAACCTCTGGGGCGGACTGCATCGCCTGGGACCCACAGGGCTGTCACTTTGACCGGGGTCGGGTTTGGCGTGTGGAAATAACTGATGACAAACTTTTATGTTAGCTTGTTGTTTTGCTGTTATTCCAAACAGGATTCATCGCTTTCAGCTCCGGTGTCTGTTACGGCGTCGGCCGTGGATCCTAGCGGGAGCTAGGATCACTCTGTGACTTTTTTGTCTGTATGTTTCACGTTGTGAGAGGACTCCAGCTTCTCTGGAATCCTCCTTTCTGCAACTCAACCAGACATCATAATCAACACTTCCTGTTTATCTACTCCGGCTTCCCACTCATTCATCGGCAGATCATCAAACAGTCTAACTCCGTTAGTGGCCTTCCTGGTCTCAAGGTATCTTCATCCTAATATTCAAGAGGGTTCTAACCCTCTGCTCTCGTCCAGATCTTCTCACTCCAGCGGCGCTGTTCCTCCACGCCGCCTTCCTGGTTCCTTCACCGACCCAGCTGGCCTCCCATACAAGTACAGTTGGAAATCAACACACAACATTAAATAAGCAATAGTTCTGTTCTGTTTGTTTTTCTTAAAATAATCCAGTGTGGCCTTTGCTGTTACTCAGTCAACAGTGTCCAATAAATTAAATATATATGATAAATAGATTAAAATAATATACAATCTTTTTTCTTATCTGTATCAAGCTTAATACGTGTTAGACAGACCTCTGTCTAACATGTCGTACCCAATTAAGTGTACTATCGCTTTGAATGATTGCTGGCTCATAAATCTGCTCTGCTCCTCCTCAGGAGGTGATCCTCACCCTGAAGAGCAGGGGAAAGCGTCTTTCATTTCAGTTGTTTTATCATTTATGGATGACTAAGATAATTTTGTTAATTGAGTGCAAATGAGTGATGGGTTTATTCAACCACGTTTTGAGATTGTATTTCATAAGAACGTTTTTTATTGATATAGAGCAGCTGTGCACTTTGACATTCCATATCGCAACTGGAAAGTCTCTTATCAGGGTGTGGATTCACTGCTCAGATTAAATTATTTACGAGTTAAGAAAACTGTTTTTGAGGCAATTCTTCTGCTTCCACTTTTTCCTTACCAAAGCAGAGACTGACTAACTGATGTACGATTCCAAACCAGGCTGTAACATAGACAAAGCTTCAAAATAATCCTCATGGTGTTAGAGGTCAATAAATGCAATATTTGATGATGTTTTAAATAGAGCCACATGTTATCTTAATTAAAGGTTGTGTTTACGCAAAATATCCAGAAAGTTTACACAGGTAAGCTATATCAAGAAGGCTGTTTTTATGGCTAGCTGTCATCACAAATAATCAAATTAAGTTTTAGTATTTCCTCTTGAAGTGCTACTAGTTCGATGTTTAGCTTATCTAGGCAAGCCTTCACAACAGTAATAATAAGGGAGTAGCCATATTTGACTCTGGCTTTTGATTCAGAGATGACTATCAATGATACCTTCTTTCATAAAGACTCTCCTGTCATCATGGTTTTCTAAAGCAGCTCTTTCGGACCAGAACATGAAAGCACTGTTTCGTCCACACTCACACAACATTGGTGTCTTGCTTTAAAAAGGAAGAGAGCCTATATTTACGTCTGCCACAGCTTTCGCAATCCATGTGTGTTCCCATTGTTGAGCTCCAGGCCTCCGTTTTTCTTTTGCCTTTGCTTTGGCACCTTCCATGCGCCCCGTTACTCACTCCGAGACACTTGGCCTTCTGTTGTCTTTGGAGTGCGAGGCTACGGTCAACGCTACGAAAACAGAGAGCAGCATTTTCCCCCAGTCTCTAAACGACGAGAATGAGTGTGAAAAACGTCATGTGGTTTCACTTGATATAAAGTGGATTGTTTTCATTTTATGTCTGTTTTGACATATTCTCAACACTCCCTGCTTGGATTCCACTCCCCCCCCCCCCCCAAAGAGAAACTCACTCAGGTTTTCTGTCTAGGGTAAACTCTACTCTTGTATGGCTTCGCTAAAAGCCCCCCTGACCTCCGTCCAAACTCCTGACTCACTCTGACTTAGGTGTCAAGAAGTGTGTCATGTGGCAGGCCTTTTGGAAACATGGTACCACCGCAACACAGCTGTGTGAAGGAATATCCACCATTTAGTTCAGGAAATGGGAGGTCTTACCGTGAAATTGCCTAGTCATTAATCATGCAAAGATTGGAGGCGGAAGTTACCAAATTGGTTGTTATTGCTAATAGCTATTTCTCTGTCAAATACAAAATGTTCAATGATTTTTTTTGCATTCGTACTTTCCAGAGACATAATTATCATTTGTTTTTTCAATTCCGTCGATTGCCAGATTTAGTTGCCTCATATAAACTTACATCTTTCTGAATTGACAGCTTATTTGTAATGAATACACTTTTTAGGAATAGGCCTCCAAAACCGTCCACAGCATACTTTGTTTTGAAGCTATCATTTTTCGCAGCAGGGCTCGTAAAGAGGATTTGACAAAACTGGCGTAGTGTTTGATGACGACCAGTACTCTGAGGCTTTGTTGGGCTTTTAGGCTTGTGTGTGTAGCTTACTAGGTGTAACATTTCATAAAGGAGCCTCTGTGTAGACAACCCTGTATTCAGAATAACACACAGTTTTATACCCCCCGTCACTTTCTGACACAGATAATTAGTTCCCCAATCGAAAGATAACCATGAGGGAGCTGAATGTCAGCCGTACACAATTTTTTTCATCATGAATGTGCATGGTATACTATAGCAGTCAAACCGAACAAGGAACTATATCAAAATAAAGGCTTATTAAATGTATGTTCTAAATGAAACATTGAGCGGGATGGGTTTTAATTCATAAATTCTGCATGGGGTTATCCATGGGGCTCAGGTAACCATATTCATACTAACCAAAACCATAGTTTTTTGGTCCAGATAATCACTCTACAAGGCTAATTGGTTAGCAGGGCGTTTAGAACCCCCCCCCCCCCCCAGTTGTGTCTTAGCTTAGCTTCCTGGGAGCCTGAAGGACTGGGCAGGGTACAAGGACGAGTGCAAGCATCCAGATAACCAAGGATTATGGGTAATCCCTGGCAGGGCCTTTTAAGCAGAGAGAGCTGATGAGGAGTGAACGAAGAAATTGATTTGTTACCGTAATGTTATCCTCTTCCCGCGGCCCAGCACAGTGAATTAGCACGTGGAACGGAGGGGCTAGGTAAATGTTCTGGGCCCAATGTGTATCCAAGCCTTAACTTGGAAGTGTGGAAAGTAAAATATACACTGTGTGTGGACTGTGTGTGCCTCTCCTTGTCTCGTGTGTGTGTGTGTGTGTGTGTGTGTGTGTGTGTGTGTGTGTGTGTGTGTGTGTGTGTGTGTGTGTGTGTGTGTGTGTGTGTGTGTGTGTGTGTGTGTGTGTGTGTGTGTGTGTACAAGGCCATCAACCCCTTTCCAGTTGACTTATTAAGTATTGATGCATGTAAATACAACCAATTTGAAAAGTGTAAGACTATTTCTTCTGCAAATCTTAGAATGCCGTTTGAGACTGTCAAAGAGGGCTACTTGATGGCTTTTACCTGTCCTTAATACATCAACAATGTTATTCTTTGTAAGATCTTTATGGCTAGCCCTCTAACATCTGTGATATACAGGCCTATGCTGGGAAAGAAGTTTAAGCTCAGGTTAGGGCCGTTCATCTAGTTTCTTAAGAAGGGAAAACAGAAAAGTTCACAAAAAAGCTTAAGGAAAGAGTTGAGGTACGTAGCTTCTGTAATATTGTATGCATTTCAAAACACAACGAGATCCATAAATGTTCCGGATATTTCCAGGGCACATTTCAGGGAGTTACTGAAGATGTGAAAGATAGAGGAATAGATACAAAAACAACAAGTTGTGTGACACCTGGTGCATTAATAATGCAGCAGTGGGAAGTATGAAAGGGTTTTGCCGCAGCCCAGTCAGTGACGAGCATGGGATGAACAGCGGGTGATGATTAGTCAAATCATGGAAGGATCCAGAACATGAATAAGAGATGAGAGACACGACCCCACTCCCTCCTTATGAAGTCTGTCTTCCAACCTACATTTAACTCACCCTACTAATTCACCTACTCTCATTACTAATTCCAATACCAAATTACTTTTCAAATTACCCTACTAACTTGCCTTACTAATTCACCTACTTGCTCACCTTACAAACTAAACAACTTACTAATTCATATTCTAACGCACATTACCTATTCACAATTAACTCACTTTACTTGTAATCTAACTCATCCCAATAATTCACCTTATTTATTCTACTCTTTCAGAATTGGTCCTTGTTTTTTAACCTTAATTATTATCATCAATGTGTTAAGGTCAAGATATCTCAGACAAATCTATTTCCATCTCCCCATATATTTTAGACAGGAATGGTGTCTTAACAACGGATAGTGGTTCTGATAAATTACCCTTGACAATGTGTGTGTGTGCACACGTATATGCATGCATGTGTGTGTGGCTGTGTGTGAAATGAGTATCAGCCGGAAGGCTTGAATCAGGTGGGGTTGCGTAAACGAGCGCCTGTATAACACCTGTATAATTATGTGGTTTGGACCTGTTCTGCGTTCAGTCTTGTCTTGAAAAATACAGGTGTGACCATAGGTTACACCCAACCTGTGACACCCCTCCATTCTCTCTGGGCCTCACCCCAGCTCTACCTGCTCCTTCTTGCCCTCCTACTCCTCCTCCTTCCCATCTTCCCCCATCCTTAACCTACTCTTCCTGCTCGCTCGCACATCCTCCCAGCTGGTACAACCTGGTCCATCTTTCATCACTACCATTCTCTTAGCTATGACACACCAGCCCACTGTTTTACACACCGTGTGTGTGTGTGTGTGTTTATGTGCATGTGTGTGTGTGTGTGTGTGTGTGTGTTGTACCTATAAAAATGATGAGTGAAGGATGCATTCAATAAAACATAACCTCAAAGACACACAAACAAATCAAGGCCCTTCAGTAACTTGGCAGCATTATTATTATCACTAGTATTATTTTATCAAAAGTATTCCTGACATAACATTCTGGCATACACATCACTGAACGAGCCCTAGGCGTGACTTGTTAAGTATGCTAGCTATGTTATCTCTTATGAAAAGCCTTATAATAGGCTGTGTGATTATAGACCGCCACATGCGATGTGCGTTATTCTTGGTTCCCAGGAACACTGTTGTCTAATATATTCAAACATATGCTAGAATAAGCTAGTTTTTCTTATTTTATTCCCAGAGAGTGATTATGTATAAGTTGACATTCCAGTGCAGTGCCATTGCCAGTTAAACTCTAGGTGTTATCAGAGCAAATACTGGCATTGGTCCTGCAGAGATAAGCCGGTGAGAGACAGAAATTGGGGCAGTCCTTAAACAAGTGTCTCTCCTCCCTCTGTTCAATTGATGGTCTTTCTCTCCACATCTCACCTTGCTGCGCCTGCTGGTCTGCCCTGGAGAAAGACATGTCTGAAGCCGTCCAGCTGGCTCCCGTTCAGTCAGGCCCCAACCTTTAGTCCCCCTCCCTCTCTGCTCGAGCCACGCCTGCTGTGCTCTATTACCTGGTACTCCTCTTGACCTCTGTGAAGCCAAACAGGGTGACTGATTTGGGTACAGGGAGAGGAGGATAAACATGACGCACCATAGGTTTTGTTTGTTTGTTTCTTAGGGTTTTAAGAATGGTCAGGTTGGATTTTGGAAAGACGTGCAAGCAGTGTAACAATAAAATGAAAACACTTGAAACAGGTTTCAGAGCAAGTGATCTTATCGCATGATCGGTAATCGACACAGGTAGGAATTTCACTAACAAAGGACACAGAGGGAAAACATAAGAGCGTGGGGTTTGGCAGGACTGTGCATGAATAGTGCACATTGTGTGTTGCTATTTAAAATAATCAGGTTGAAAATGTGGTTGCAATTTGTGAATTGTACTACAATCATGATTTCAGTATGAATGCCATGGAGTTACTTCATGTATCCTAGGAATGTATCCTTCAAAATACCAATCATCTCTCCACTAGCCAATAAAATGTAACCTTGTCAGCACCTTTTTTATTAGCGTTTAAAGATTGCACTCATTGGTTGGAATAAAACCTCCAACAGCAAATTGTTGCAATACATTCAATCTTTTGACCAACTTTTGAAGATAAATCCAAACATATGTGAACATTTCTCCAAATAATCCGGGCCATGTCTTGTCAGTGTAAAGATGTGGGAAAAGTGGTATTTTGAATCATTGTCTCCTGTTTAAATCACTAGATATCAAACTTTAAACTAGATTTTAACTGTTAAAAGGAACACTGAAGATACGATTTAACTACTGTTTCATTATTTTTCCATCCTTGGCTAGAGGGCAGGCTACCTGCATTTGCGGGAAAGCTGGGATCCATGGAAATGTGAGATTTCTCTGAGTTCTGCTTGTACAGTAGCGTATTACAGGTCCTCATGATTTACATGAACTATGGAATGCAGCATGTAATCCCCACAACTTGATGCTCTAGAAGCGTGTATGTTATATATGCTTATATCATATATACATAATATACTATCATGATGACCTCCTGCCCGGCCGCAGTAAAACACGTTGCACAGTGCTTCTCCCTGGTTCACTCATGGTCACAATCCATCATGTCCGCAGTCTGATTAATGATGGCTTTTAAAGGTTGCCATCAACGTGCACTATTCACCGACTGGACTACCTCAACCTTAAGTGAATATGAAAACTCAAATTGAAGTCAGCTGTTCTGTAGAGCCAAATTCCATCAATGTGGGATTGCGTGGATTGAGCCCAAATTCAGCTTTAGAAGGATCCTGGTCTTCTGGAACAGCAGCCTTTTTGCGTGCAAAGTCCCCCACCCAGCGTTGATGGGGGCTCCCCTATTGATGTTCTTAAGGCGTCAAATAATGCGGGTGCCCTCAGGAAAATATAACGAATCCTAAGAAGATTTCCATGCAGGGCAGAGATGGTACTTGACCAGGTTTAAATGGATGTTGACAATTTCAATGAGGTTGTAATAATGTAAATATTATGAAAGGATCTGCAGGGGGAAAGGGAATTCCACCCTTAAACATTGACCCCGCAGTTTATCTAGGAGTTGAAGAAAAGACACTTTTTATCTTTTCTCTAGATGTACAATCCTGGCAACGTTATACGGGCCGAGGATAGGGGAGCCCAAACGCACGACAACAGACAAGGGTTGTCAAGTACAAATGTTTTATTCCCAGCGAATGAGCAGTGGCTGGTCGTGTGGAAGGCCAGCCGGGTCGGTGTGGAAACCAGGAGAAGTGTGTGGTAGGACAGGAGATCTGTCCGGAAACAGTGGGTTAGAACCGCACAACCTTGAACGTTGGAACCAAGAGACATGGACACCAGGAACACAACTAACATAGCTAGATGGTTTTTACGATCTGTGCGATAAGTGGTTGGGAAGCCGGGGTTGATAAGCAGCTGTGTTGATTATGATGATCCTCAGGTGTGCATGTTTGAGAAGGAGAAAGGAGGAGTCCAGAGCAGCTGGGGTCGGCTAGCTCCGCCCACAACAGGAAAGACAAAACACACATCCTAACTCCCGCCAGGATCTACGGCACACGCCGTAACAGACAATATCATTATCAATCAATATCTTGCCTTGTAACCTTTTTGATAGAATAATCAGTGGTATCAATGTGGTATGATTCATAAACAAGTTTAAATATCCTTACCGGATCTACAAGTCAGACTTTGTCAATTCTAACTTCTTTATCTTTAAAAATAATAATTGAATAGTAATTTGTTGCAATGCATTACCAATGTTTACTTGGAATACTGAATTCAGCATGTATCTGCTGCATTCATTTCAATAATCTATGTATAAGCTCTTTATCGTCACTGTTCTTCATGCTCTGCATTACTTAAAAGCAGTGTCGTTTCCAATAAGCGCCTTTCTCATTTTCTTGCATAAGCTGCTTAAGGATGACAGACAGAACACCACTGGCAAATGTCAACTCGGGTTAAGACAACATTCAGGGAATGTGATCTCGCAATGGATGATGAAAATCACTTACACACTGTAAATGGGCTGCCTGTCACATATCAGGATTGCAAACAGCCTTCTCTCTATCTTTGACGTACAATCTTGGCTGTAAGCATGTTTTCTAATCCATAGATGTCATGCGAAATGAGATGCAGTTAACACAACCTACTTGTTTATAATAGTATTCTCTGGACATTTGTGTTGTGTATGATTGATATAACTCATTTGGTGCGTTAATGGTGTTGTAAAAACAACACAAACAACGCTTCCTCCCTCTCTGCTCCTTCCTTCCTAGACTGAAAACAAAAATGGCCGACCTACCTTTCCGTAATTTTCTGTCTGCATATCCCGCCCTATCCCGATGCGGTGTGTGTGTAGAAGTCAAGTAGCTTAATATTGCTGCCGTTTCAGTTTATCACCTGAACAGCACTAAGGTACAGGTCAGAATCATTTCCTATAGAGTTAGATTGAGCTCTATCCTGAGATAAGCATCTCCTTGGCTAAAGCACCAGATGGGGCTAGTTAATGGCGTGCCTCTGCGATTTATACCTCGGCAGAAATAATTTTCTCTGCCAGTCCACACCACATGTTTTTGGAACCTGCAGGGAACACAGAATAACATAAACAAATGGCCTCCGGAGTAGGAGATAGCTGATTCCTCATTGCAATCAAGATGCATTATCTTTCAGTGCATCATTCACCAACAGACGGATGGCTATGGCAGATAAATTACCCTCAAAGTATAACTTTTAAAGCTTACCAAAGAACCTTTAATTGAGCCATCCACTGTGCCTAGCCAATGTTTAGGTAAATCCAAGGCCCAATCCGATTGCATCCCATGGCCCAAGCCCTTAGCCCTATCCCTCAGCCCTTCCCTTTAGCCCTACACCTCGATAATTCTTCCCCTACGAAATGGTACAAGACCCAGGTACATCACGAGTAGTCGTCAACAGCGTTTATGCAAAAGGACACGACAAGTTGTTGCCGGTTGTTTTTGAGTTTCACAATACCAGCTTCAGCTGTGGAATCTTTTCTTGCGTGGATTATCAACATATTTTTGCGGTTGACAGCGAATATGAGAAATGTGTAAAAGAATAAGACTTGTTCAACGTAACTTGGCATGGAGTAGCTAATCCTCAAACCTGGAGTCCCTAGAACATGGAAAATGTGGATATCATTGTAACATTGTTCAGATTCCAAATACAGCAATTTACAAGTTTCATGCCATCAATCGACCTGCCATCAAAGGAGGGGAAATAGGACATGGATATATGTCCAGTACTGTCATGAACTGTCATCAATGTTGTAAAGTACGTTAGAAAGCAATTTTGCTAATTAGAGCCATGCTAGCGATTTTGTGGTTGTGCTTGCTATAAAGAAAATGTCTTTACTACATTGAAATGGCATGGTGATAACGCCATGGTCATCATATATTTTTTGTTTATTAATGAAGAAAACACTTAACATTTGTGCTTTTCGATCCTGACGTGTCTTTCGCTGCAATCTTTCCTAGGATTTTTCCGATTTAAAATTTTCTAGCAAGGTATTGTTGGAGATTTCCCTTGCTTGCGACTGTCCCCTCAATGAAACAAATACTGGGACAGCCCTACCCTACGCGTGAATGTGCAAAAGTGAGGGGTAGGGCTAAGGGGGTGTAATGGGATCTGGCCCAATAGTAAACTGCTAGAATGGAGTTGCTATCTTGTTTTCTGAGGATGTCAGGACAGACACTCTGGCTCCTGCTGAGGCACAGTGTATAGAGTAGTGATTCATCTCTCTCTCTCTCTCTCTCTCTCTCTCTCTCTCTCTCTCTCTCTCTCTCTCTCTCTCTCTCTCTCTCTCTCTCTCTCTCTCTCTCTCTCTCTCTCTCTCTCTCTCTCTCTCTCTCTCTCTCCTTAACTAGATAAAACGTCTTTGTTATTATATAACATTTCACAAAGACATCTATTTTCCCTGTTATGTAAAAGACTTGACTAATAAACACGCTGACTTGGAATTTCAATTTTAGTACTGTCAATTTTATTTCATGGAAAGTTCTTTGCCCACATAACATAAAGACAAAAAAAACTCATAACATCCATGGACTCCAATGTGTTTTATTCATTTTCAATGTTCATAGTTTTGTGGATGGTCCGGTCCCTCAATTATCCCCAGATTACTTTGACCCTTATTACTCTCAAGAATATTTTCTGTTTGATGTTTACTTCCAATAAACTCACATGGTTGCTCTTCAACAAGCAATTCGGATCACATACAATTAAATAGTTTAAAGCCATCAAAATCAAACGCGAAAGAGATAACTTGTACTGTTGAGGAAACTAGTTGAATTAAACGTAGCTGGGAAAAACTTTCCTGCTGTGATATCAATATACAAATATAAACTATACACTAGAATATGCACATGGGAGACATGTGTGTATTTGTGCACAAGTCCACATGGGAGATAAAACCACAAACACACATGAAAGTGATTCCAACAAAGGCCAGCTTAGACAGACCCATATGAGTCAATATAAGCACATGTCAAACGCACACGCACATGCACACGCACATGCACACGCACACACACATGCATCTGCTGCAATCCCCGTGGATGAGAGGGAGTAAAGTAAGCTGTTATTATGCCATCATCACTACAGTGCCATCTGAAAACAGAACAAATGCATACAGCTTGTAGAAACACAAAACAAAAAGGGGGCCCATATATCAAGTCCTCAATAGAGCAGGTAAATAGTAGCCTGGCTATTGCCAGACCAGCTCAATCGTAGATTAAGCTTGGTCTGGGGAGGCTGCTGTCATTTTCTTCAGCACAAGAGGCGTGATCAACGGGCGTAGTTCAAATGACTCTGTACGCAATTGGATAGTCCTTCAACAAATCAAACCAACAATCCAGGTGACGTGCTATGCAGTGTGATGGGAAAACTCGAGGCAGGTGTCAACAAACGGGATTGTTTTGTAGCACAATCGGTTTGCAATGCCTTTATTGCAGGTTGTGCAATATTAATATGAAAGTGGAGGGCATAAACAGTCACTCGAGCAATATTTTTGTCAAAGCTAAGAAGCCTATGAGCATCGCTGACAGGTTTGCAGGCATAGGATCGACGGTCGTGCGAGAATCAAAGGCAAATCTGAACGAATTTGCAATCGCTGCGTTACTGGTCCCTCGCACCTTGAGCCCGATTTGACCGCGGACAGCTGACGCAAGGAGGAGCACGGGGGAGCAGCATCTTCATCGGAAGATGTTGAATAAACCAAAAGCTGATGACGCCGTTTCCCTGTCGTCATTGTGTTACACCAGCCAATAGTGCGCAAGGGGGAAAAGCCAGCTCGGTGATTGGCTCCAGTAAAAGCGGATCTGAAACAGGAAGTAAAGTATTGCTACTCTCCAGCCCTTGCTACAGGGCGAATTCAAATCTCCGGCAGAATTGGCTGGGGTTACCCAGCCCAAGTAAATGGCCCAATTAATACCAGGCTCTGTACAGAGAGGGGAAAAGGGAAATTATGAACTGGATCTCAATATCAATGAATTCTTTCCAGATGTCATCCTTGCTTGTTTATATTTCAATACCTCCATTCTGTTCCCTTCGCCTCGGGGTGCTTCAGTCTGCTGCCGGCAGTGGGCAGCCTCCCCCACTCTCCCCCAATACCACCCGGCTTCTTGAAACACATGTGACAGGCCTATTAAAATGAGTGATCTCCATTGGCCCAGCTCGGCCTCATCCTCTCCCCCTCCACAGCTACCGCTGTAGCCAGACACAGGGCAGCGAGCCTGGCCATCCCTGGGGCAGCGGCAGCAGGCCCCTGAGAGGCGGACGGGCAGGTGTGCGGGCGGGTGGGTGGGTGGGTGGGTGGTGTGGGGTCGGGGGGGTTGTAGATTAGATGACAGCGTTGCACAGCTGCCACCGATGCAGCTCCTGGTGTTGTCTCGCCCGTCTCAGCCAGGCCAGCGGAACATGAACTCATGCACCTTAGGGGGAGCGAGATCTATCAGAGGGGGGAAGAACACACACGCAGGAGCACACGCACGCACGCACGCACGCACACACGCACACACACGCACACACGCACACGCACGCACGCACACACGCACTCATGCACACACATACTCATGCACACACGCACGCACACATGCACTCATGCACACTCGCACTCATGCACACACGCACTCATGCACATACACACACACACACTCATGCACTCACACACTCTTGCGCACGCATGCATACACATACACACGCACGCACACATACACACGCACGCACGCACACACGCACACATACACACGCACACACATGTCTGTGAGATATGCTGAAATATGTACACACACATAGAAACAATCAGTGTTCTAGGGTGTTTATGTCAGCCATTTTATTCATAACTTTTAAAACTCATTCAATCACCTTTTGTAATTAGCAATGCATCTATCTCATACACAAATAGCAGCGACGTAAGGATCATAAATATCGTATTGCCTTTGGCACATGACAATGTGGATATTCCTGTAGTCGCAAGCACAGCTATGAAATGGAGAAAGAAATATCTGATAAAGCATTTACAGTGCATAATAACGGCCCTCTCTCCATGTATAATAAAGTAGATTAGTTTTATTGTCACCACCTTTTGCTGACAATTATATGTTGTTCTATGATATGTATTATAATTATATGATTCATAAATATGCAACATCTCTTCTGCGAGAATGATATCAGTATATTTTCCACCCACTAAGAAAAAATACCATGTAAAGGCACGTTTGCAAATAGATCAGAATTGCTGCTGATACTAAATTATTATTATGATAATAATTCCAAGGACACTTAATATACAATCATTATATAACCCCATGTGTAACCATCAAATCCTAAAGAAGAAATTTCAACCAACCTGTTTTTAATTGACTTTAGTCAAAGTAACCAGAAAATCAAGGAAAAAAAAGCGGGACAAAAGGCATTTGAATTCCTTCCACATGGTCCAAAGGAGCGAAGCGTCCGTGTTTTCAAACAGCTTTCAAAGCCATCAAAATAAAAAAGGCCAAAGTGTTTGAAACTTTCCGCCATGACACCTTGGCTCGTCTTTGAATTGTAAATATGTTGGCACGAAGAGAGAGTGCCTACTGCTGCTACTGAATTACCTATTCCTTTGGAAGGACTGCCAAGTGTGTGCGTGCATGCATGCGTGTGTCTGTGTGTATGTGTGTGTGTGTAACTTGTATGTGTGTGTGTAACTTGTATGTGTGTGTGTGTGTGTGTAACTTGTGTGTGAGAGGCTTCCTCAGAGGACCAGAGCTTCACTCTGCTGTCTCTCCCAATCCACCCTGATCAATGGCTAACGCTTGGATGAGCCAACTCCCTCACTGGGTTAGAGAGCCCGAGAAAGCAAAGCGCTTTTTCTTTAAGTTAAAGTTAATACATTTACGTGTGTGTGTGTGTGTGTGTGTGTGTGTGTGTGTGTGTGTGTGTGTGTGTGTGTGTGTGTGTGTGTGTGTGTGTGTGTGTGTGTGTGTGTGTGTGTGTGTGTGTGTGCGTGCATATGTTTGATACATTTGCTTGTGTGTTAAGACATAAAGAAACAGAAAGGCTGGGGAAGGTAAATGCTGCAGAGGAATTGGTGTAGAAATGGCTTTGGTTGGACGCTGTGCTATTGTCTGTCCCTCAAAGCTCTCCCTGATCCAGTGTAGGGATGCAGACAGAAAGATCTGGTGATGAACACCTATTTCTGAACCTAAAGAAAGCATTCATGTAAGAAAGTGGCCTACATTTGGTATTTTTTAGCTGCTTCCTATTCCATGCAGGTAACGTTGAGATTTGCACAGGACCTGAATAAGAATAGCTCCCCTAGCCATTTTTAGTGATCACACGAGGGTGTGTGCGTGTGCGTGAGAGTAAGGGTAAGTAAGAGTGTCTGTGTAAAAGGCTATTTAAAATATATAAACGCGTGGGGGGAGGGATAATAAGTGATTTGAGTGTGTATGTATTTGTGGCTATACATACAGAGAGGAGCCAAATATTGGTGTGTGTGTGTGTGTGTGTGTGTGTGTGTGTGTGTGTGCGTTGGTGTGTGAGTGTGTATGTGTGTGTGTTTGGGAGAGTGAAAAGTAGTGGACACAGTAAGTGTGTGTGTGCGTGCACGTGCATGCCCTTCCAATCAGTGGAGGCTGTGGCCGGCTGAGTGCCCTGCTCTCGGAGGCAGCCATCTGTCAGCTGACGCTTGGTCGCCACGGCAATCAGAACGCTCTGCGGCGCATCCAATCTGTTCCACTGCAGGTAGGGCAGTGGGAAGACCGCCATCACCACACACACACACACACTTTGTTTATTTCTCCTCTACTGCCAGACACTTTCATCAGCGCTTCCCACTATCTCCCCTGCCTAATCTCTCTACAACTTTACATCCATATCTGGTTCTCTCTGTCTCCCTGTCTGGATGTACCATAACTTGGATATGTGCGTGTATATATTAAGCAGAAGTTGTGGACACTGTTGAGAAAGTCACCTTTAGTGTTTTAAATATGCGTGTTCATCTACTCGTGGTATTTGATCTTTACAAGTGACAACACTATAGCATAACACCCTAGACATCTGTGCACGCCATTTAACCGCATTGGTTTGTAAACTTCCTCAAAGGCCAGATTGCCTCATACAGCATCCAGCCAGCTGTTACGCGGCATGAAGACGTTTAACAAGAAGTGGAAGTACCAGATCTTATTCCTGACATCACAACACTTGTTTTTGTTTTTATAGGGGCTTTAGCGTTGCATCAATGGCAGCTCCATGCTAAATGTAGTGCTTCAGCAATCACCGCAGCCTGCCAAACATGTCATGCTTATAGCCCTTCCCGCGCCAGGTGGGGCCCCTCACTCGCTCCCCTTCGCCAGCCCCTGCCTTGGCACCACAGCCTGCAGTTAATCTGATCAGAGCCATGCTAATGGCAGGAGGCAGCCCTCCAAACCAGCCCGCGGGCCTGGCCAAGGAGCTCGGTGTCGCGGGGAACTGTGACATCCAGAGCCCTGCGCGCCTCCAATGAATAATTTAATGTTACCCAGAAGAACACAGCTTCAGGGGGGGAGGGGGGGGGGGGGTCCGCTATCTCATTAGGCCTTCCAAACAGATGTGGAGAGCTGCTACTGTCAATTTTGGGGTGGGGGGCGTGGGGTTGAAGGGAGGGCCCGATTTCCAACATCTTTCGTAAAGTCGCTTTTGCTGCCATTCACCTTTTGTTTTCCTTTGGACATGGTAATATGCAACATATATTTATCTTTACGGATTTTCTGACTTGTTTTCCACAACCCTTTCTGTAATCCTCAATCTCCATCTCCATTTCAGCACACATTGTCAATAATGCTGAGTGCTGCGGAGGTGGACAGCCTGTTGCAGCCACCAGCCAATAGATGACAGCCACAGCCAAAATGGCAGTATCCGTTTCAGCCAAAACGGCAGTATCAGTGAAGCGTTGCAGCATATGTCCCGACATATATCAATTAGCCACCTATGGAGCTTCTGTGGCTCCTCTGTGGGCTACCGTTGCTAAATGTTGAGATGTCAAGGTTATTTCTGTATGAAAGGCTATGAAACTAAAACGTAAAAAACACAAAAAGCATCAGGGAGTTACTAATATTTGGCCCAATGTGCTTGTCCTTTTGAACAATTGATAATACCATTGTGCGTCGATTCCATATCCCTGAACAAAGCTTGAATGTGCTTCGGTTTTTTATTTTCTTTCACAAGACTAGTTGAGAATCAAGCTCTAGAGGCTAGAGAGAGCTACAGAAGACCCACACAAGAGGGCAAGCGAAGACGGAGCAGCAACAGGAACAAACTGAGGCCCCGTTTACACGAAGGGAAAACGCAGATATTTTCACGCGGTTTGGCCTCCCATTTACACAAACGCCGTTTTTGTCACAGAAAACGGCGTATTTATGCGTTTTGATGTAAACGATAACTTTTTTGAAAACGATGTTGTGTGCACAATGTTATTCTTGAAAACGGAGGGGGGGAAATATTTGTTTCTATAAATACCCTGCTACGTATAGACGTGGCCTGAGCGGCTTAGGGAGGACACACATGAGCTCAATATCCACTGATGAGGTAAGTGACGCCAAGGTTAAACATGTTCCTTGTGGCTATATTACATGCAACTGGCTGCTAGGGCTGTGTATGTTTGTGTGGGATGTATATGTGTATACACATAAAAATTATTTCACATCACAAAAAACAATGATTAGATTGTACTTGCCATGTTGTTGTTGGCCTGATCTCATCTCTTCGTTTAGTGGCTTAATGTACAGACTCAGTGCTTCATGTTGCATAACAACAACGGTCGCTAACTCTGCAATCAAATGATTGTCATTGCTGCTGCGTCAATATCAGCCCCCCCCCCCTTCCATTGTTGTGAATAATTGAATTTTAAAGGGTAAGGAGAGTGATAAAGGGACATGAAAAGGCGAAGTTTGGGATTATGCTGGCAGTCTAGTCATCGGTGCCATAATGCAAACATTATGGTTTATGGAATCTGTCCCGGAATAAAATAAAAAGCTAATGGAGTCACTTATACTCCTGAATGAATTCTTCACACTCATTGTCCCTCGCTGCTTTTGGCTCCATTTTTGAAATGCCACTGCCATTGTTTTGAAATGGATGGGCGAGCAGGCTGTTCCACACGGCCCCATTGTAAGCCTATGCATATGTGAGCATATGCCTTTCAGTGGTGCCACTGCCAGCACCTCAATTGTGTAAGATCAGGTGGCTTGGCGAACAAAACGTCGGGCCTAACTCCTGGGGATTATGTTGGTGAATAGAAACGGCAGGGTTTTAAATAAGGTACATTGACTCCATTCATTCAGCTCCATTCTAGCCACTGTGGCTGCCCAAATCCCCTTCACGTGTTACCTCTCACATATCCACCTACTCACACTCATAAATTCACGCACCAATGGCATGTCTTCCACACTAGGTGACAGGCAGCCTGTTGGGGGGGGGGGTGTCTTTATTACAAACTAAGGAAAATGGAATTAACAAAATGTAGCAATGTGGCAATCCTAATTTGTCGTTAACTAAATAAATCGTTAACCTGGTGTCAAAAAGTGCAAAAAACGTCGTGTGACATCCGTCAGAGGGGAGGTCATGTTAAGCCAAACAACACAATGTTAGACGGATGACAAGTTAGGGTTGCCAGGAAGGGACACTACTGGTGATGACATTGGATGACAGTCGTTCATTGTGTGTCTGTGTGGGTGCACGTTTGCGTCCGTGAGTGTGAGTTTATATGCGAGCGTGTGTGTACAGTACTTTCATTAATGCATGCATGAATCTTTCTGTTTTTCTGTATGGGCAATGTGCACTGTGCATTTGTTAAACCATGTTACCATTATTGTAATTTCCATTATTTACTATATACATTATAAACTTAACGGATCATTCCAAACAACACACAAGAGACTGACTTACAACACACCTATGCAGAGTAAGCCACACGCACACATAAAACAGCTCTCCAACTGTCCAGGTATTTGCGATTCTAACCGTGTCTGTCTCTGCAGTCAAACACACACACACACACACACACACACACACACACACACACACACACACACACACACACACACACACACACACACTAACTCACACATTCATAGCGCAACACAAGCAAAACCTAGCTGTGCAACCATGCGTGTTAAGGGCTGTTGAATATCTGTCATGAAACACAGCAAACAGAGATGACATCTTAGCACAACAGCTGCCAAAACAAACCAGACCTTGCAGACGGAGCATGGCGGTAGGACTTAGCAGTGTCATTCTCACTCCAACAGTGGCAGAACATGCCGGTAGCCTCAGACTTTTAAAAACTTAGTCATTTCCTGAATCTTTAATAGCTATATACTTGTTTGGATTTTATAACCCTCCTTGATTTGTGTTTGATTTTCTACTATAACAATTAATACTTTAAACTTTTTCGATGTTTTCTACCTGGCAGAGCTCAAATAAATGAGGCAGTAGCCCTTAGGCTACATATGAATACAACAACAGGAAACAATCTGAAATATATGAAATATCTTATCATACAATTCCTGTTAAATGTTAAAACACAACAAAGGTCTAAATTACTCATATAAAAACCAATCATGAAGCAGATTGTCTGTTACCCTGGGTTAACATTCAATGTTAAATACAGGTCTGCAAGTAGCCAAAATGAAGTAAATAATAAATTAAATACAAATAAATATATATAATATTATTATGGTGGTGAAGACCTGTTCAAAATATGTATTATTTATTCAGGGGAATCTTTATTCAGCTTTGTGATAGTGAGTACAGTGGCTTGTACCTCAAGCTGATTCTCCATGACATTTCTAGCCCTGACAAAACAATACCTTGTTGTTTATCAACCACAAGTTGTACTGGTCTGGCTGTTAAGTCAATTTAAATATACAGCATTTTTTCGAGATCTTGCTTGTTTCTCTATTGATAGACCCGTGGCGTCTTTATGCACCAAAGGTTGTGCGCCAAGCCGCTGCTATTCAAAACAAAACCACAACGCACAGTGAAGTTCAAAGCATTGCAAAACAAACAAGCCCAGCAAGCCTGGTAGACACACATTCTTTCTGTTTTTATTTTTTTCTCTTTTTTTTTGTAAGTATTTCCTAGCCACAATATTCTAGAAGATTGGCCTATGATACAAGTGCACTGTATTAAACAAGTCCCCACCAACATCAGCTAGTTCATTAACAAGTCCATACAAGTTAATGGGTAGATTAATATCAATATTTTGTATGATTTGTCAAGAATGTACGATAATGCTGTCATTTCTATGGGTTTGTTAACCTGGACCTTGCATATTGGCTGCCAAATCATTAGCTACAATCTTATTGATACCACATTCAGGATGAAACTGTATGATCCACATCTAACTCGTGACTGGTTGCTTGTCACACCTAAAAGTATGCACATTGAATTACAGTGGGAAGGAATACTGCCTGGATTGCAAATGATTGCATTTGCCACAGAACATCATCATCATATTGACATGCTGTCCAGCTCATGCTGTCTCACAAATATGCCTGATACAATTGCAATATTTGTGGTGGGGTTTAAAAGAAAAAGAAAAGAAGAATATAGTCATATCATTTTAAAGGGGCTGGAATATCTTCTTGTAGGTGTTTGATTCCCAGCCATAGGTAATGGGTTTAAACCCCAATGTCCACAGTCTACTTCTAGAAATCCTACAGCAATGCCTGCACCACTACCTGTTCATTCATGTCATGTAGAAAAAGAGTAAGAGTTTGCTAAATGTGTAAATAATTCATCGTAATACATCCAATACGATCCAAGATGTTTTCTCTGTAAGACGGATCAAGATGTGTGCATTTCTCTCATACTCAGGTGATGTTTGGGTTGTTTTGGTAGGTTGGGTTGGGATTCTCTTGGGTTTATTAACACTTATTGATTTGCAAGGCTATTACTGTATCTTTAGAGAACTGACGATTCAATGCATTCAAGAAGACTAAAGGACACGCCTGCCAAGACAAATAAACCAGAGAAATGCAACCCTCACCCCCTTCCCCCCATACTTACTCATTTAGTGTCCTGTGCGGAACATATTCCACGGGCTACGCAACCATAACTCTCCATTTTAATTAGCCACGCATGATTAGAAGGCACATAGGAGGATCACAAGTGGTAATCAGTGAATGGAGTGCCCTTCCGCCTGGAAGCCCTGTGCTGCTGTTGTGGTTGCTGATTGAGGGTTAGAACACCACTCACAACCATGATTAACACTCCCATGATTAACACTGATGCGAGGGGTAGGGCCAAGGGGTGCATGTTAGACCTCCATGGGATTACGCACTGTTCGGATTGAATGGAAAAAAATAAATCATTAGCTACCATAGCAACTAATGTCTCTGTTAGGGGATGGGTTGTTCTGGCCTCTATCGGGGTCCCGTGGATGTACTGTTGACGAGGAGGATTCTGGTACTGTTTACTGAATATTTATTTTCCAAAGTGTCATTGAAGCCTGGGCTTTAGTCGTAAAGGTCAGGTATTGTTCCTTAATTTTTTAATTCAGATGCTTTTATCCAAATTAACCTACAGGGAATTGCAGATACATTCATGCATAGAAAAGGATGCTTACAGGTAGACTGCACATATTGGGGTTCAACCCAGGACTTTCTGTGGGAGTAAAAAAAAAAATAAAACACACAAAAAAAACAACGAACCACTAGACTATCCTACATCCAAATCAGACAGTATCATATGGTGGTGAAAAATAGATAGATAGATGGATAGTAATGATTTGTCCACAAAGATACATTCATTTTCACAAACAATAGGGCACATAATTAAACACAGTGCATAAACACAAAACCCAAGATGTAATAATACAATAAAACACAAGACAAGAAACCTGAATACACATTAGAAAGGTGGTTCCGGGCTATTGACTAGGGAGTGAAAGGAAGGAGGGCAGAAGGGACAAGGCTTCTGCGGAAACATGCACTTCAGCATCTGAGGCAGCAGACTATGTAAAACTGGTCAGTCAACAATGCCTGCCAAAGTAACTGCCTCTTGTTTGTCCTAATATCGGTTGAAGAGCTAGTTAACACTTTTTCCCAATACTCATGGAAAAATGTTAAAGGTCCCATGGCATGCCACCAGGTGTGGTGTGATTAGCCGGTACAAGCCGTTTTGGAAATCTGCCCCTTGTGGGACCTTTAAAAAGCAATAGAATCATGTGAAAACTAGGTTGGCCATCGCTACCAACTGAAAATTCAGTGTTTTGATTTGGCCGGCGCATTCATTCTCTTCTTCTGTCTGGCTGTCAAAAACAAAACACTACGCCAATTCTCTGCTCGACCAAGCAGCGATTAGTTGACCCAAATTAACGACGATTAATTGGAAAGCGTGTTTTCGCTCTCAATAGGGCAACAGGAGTCTACAAACACACACACACTCTGGCGAAATCAACTCTTCAAAACCGTTTATTAGTCAGTCAATCAAAAAGCTAGTTGAAGTGATGGCACAACAAAATTTCGCTGCTCAGTTTGTTTAATGTATGTTTAATAATCCTGTTTAATATGTGTAATTATGTTTCCTTTGTCTTTAACAGCAACACAGTGGACACAGTGTCCACTGTGTGTCCTCACCCTCTGCTGATATTAAAACTCACAATTATCCAGTTACTGTTCTAGAATGTTACTAACAGATAACACAACAAATATTCTTATCCATTTTCGGATCTGAAATCGGAGGCTCGATGTGAAACCTCATTCATTAATTGATACTGTGGCAATACATTTACAAAGGGTTTTTATATTTAGTTGTATTACTACATGTATACTACAGCAGTTGACAAGCCTTAAATTTGGGGCCGCTTTTACTTGGCCTTACATTATAAGTAAGTTACATTTGGTGGACAGCTTGACATTATCCATGGTCTATACAGCAAGATAACCATATCTAAAGGAGAGAGTTACGAGTTGACAGCCAACATGATACACGGTATAAGAATGTGTATTCAACTGAATGTATTCAAGTAACTAAATTGAACCGGAAAGGTGTCAAAGCATGAAATAACATAATCGTATCGTACTTAAACCTAGTAATATTGTATGTTGTGCGCTGACCTCCACCATATTACTCTATGCTACACTCTCAGCTTCTCAGTCTTGTTTTTGTGTGAAATACTGAGTGAAGACTCGATGCAGATGAAGTTCATTTTACTGTTGGAGATGATGTTAATTTTACTGTTGGATTGGCAGGAATTAATTTAATCTTGTATTGGTTTCCTTTCTAGAGCAATTTCCTATATTTCTCAATGGTAAACCTTTACACTTTTAAAGAGTAAGTGGCAGGGTACCTGAGCAGGTGTGTATATATGCGTGCATGCCGGTGTGTGTGTTTGTTTATTCTACTTGCTCTCACTACAGCGTTGATCTATGTCAGACCTAGTTATGTCTCCTTTACGCCCTTCCGTACTCTGGACCGGGTGTTGACGCCCCTGACTGCCCCCCCTCCCCCTCCCCCCGACCCTCAACACCATCAGAGCCCCCCCCCGGACACCATGCCGCTGCTATGCAGGCGGCGTGCCCGCGCCTGTACCAGCTGTCCAGCTGGTAATACAAGTAGCCTTTGCCCAACCACTCCACTCTGACGTCTTTCACAGGCTAGCAGGGGGCTCAGTTGCGGCATGTCAGACATTCCCCTCGTTGGCCCAGCAGCTTATAAGCCTTAACGTTTGATGCTGGTGGCGGGAGACTTGGGTGCGTTGCAATACGCGCCCGCTAGCAGCATGGGATATGTGCTCATGACAGAGGTGGGAGATAAATAAGGTGTGAGGATCGGGTTATAAATGAGGTGTAACAGGAACCCCCTAAAGGCAGTGTTCATGGCTTTTGCCGAGATGATTATACACTGTGTTTGCATACCCACACGCACACAAACACACACACACACACGTGCGTGCACGCATCCTACTTTTTAGTGAGTGTAAAATAAAAAAAAACGTGTTTGTGTGTGTGTGTGTGTGTGTGTGTGTGTGTGTGTTTTTGTGTGTGTACCTGTGTGACATAATTAAGATCACCCCGGCAGTAACAGCACAAACTGGAAGCTTAACACTCTACACCCTCACCTCTCCCAAAGCCCCCTCACCACCCCAGCCCCCACACATACACGGGGGGGGGGGGGGGGGGGGCTGTGTGTATACTTCCTCAGCAGCCTCCTCCTGCTGAGGAAGGGGGGGGGGGGGGGTATTTATAGAACGACTAAGTGATAGATGTCACCTTCATGCCGTGCCTCTGGGACGACACATCAAGCACCCAGAACCCTCTAACAGGCTGCAAAGTGCTGCATCAGATACAAGGAGGGTTTGCGTATGTATGTGTTGGTTTGTATGTGTGTGTGTGTGTGTGTGTGTGTGTGTGTGTGTGTGTGTGTGTGCGTGGGGCAGGGGGGGTAGAGACAAACAAACACCTCCCTCCCACCCACCCTCCCTCCGCTGCATAGCTGGCTGTTTGAGCTCTTGTCGGCCAATTAAAAACTACACGAGAAGAGCAAACCAAGTTTGCATTCCCAAAATCCCCAGCAACACAATGGATTGATATAGGTGGGTGTATTATCTGCGTGGAAAATCGCTGAGCAAGGGAGCATTGTAATGGCCACCACCCATGTTTTCTACAGGTGTGCTTTTTACGCTCAACCACGGCGTAAAATGCCGTCTTCGGCTAACCTCTTTAGCCCAAGACGGCTTGAACCCAAAGCACACCCAGCCAGAGTTTGATACATGGACAAAGTACTTTTGACATGCTTTTGAGTGATATACAAACAAATAGACACAGCTTTCAACCGCTCGCCCACCCCCACACACACACCGAATACATTCAAACATACACACCCCCACACAAAAACAGATACTTCTCTTTGTCTCGCTCCAGTGGCTTTGTGTACCCGTTAAACCCAACAGCTACTGTCATGGTCGTCAGCCATCAGCCTCCTCCAATTCTTCCACATGAGATATTTTTGGGCCAAATGCTATAAAGCTGTCCTCTGAGCTCTCATCTGTCCTCCGCAATAATAACAACATGTGACTCAGGTCTAACTGACAAGTGGAATACGATTCTCAGTATAAGCACTCAAAGTTGAAGTTGGCTGGAGGCTAGATGTGCTGTCTTCTCTCTCTCCCCCATCCCCCCCTCGCCAAACTGGATCACATGTCAAACTACATAATGTCAGGACCACCGCTGCTACCACCAAGGCCTACTGTTTAGCAGCACCAAGCTTTGTCACTATCACTGAGTGCACGATGCATCATTGATAGGGCACAGGGGGGGGTAAAAAAAACATCTGTCATAGCTAATACATGAGCCTACATTCACTTGTTCAGCTTCAGAGTAGAGTAAAAGTGGCTTCCATTAGGACATGAGGCATTGTTTGTAAGGACTGTGACAAGTTACTCTCAGCTGGTCCTCAAATATCACTAGGGGATTTTGCTTGGCAGAATGGGACACCTCACACGAGCCGATCACATGATTCAAGACAGCATGATTCAAGACAGTAAAAAAATAAAATAATAAAATGTTAACCTAGATGCACCCTGCTGAACACAATGTAAAACCAAAAATGGACTCACCAAAATAAGGACAAACACCATGACCCTTACCAATTACATTTGAAAAGATGACATTTAGGGAGACTTGACTCAATCGGAAAAATACAAATATATTCAATGAGGACATTATTTAGAGAGGTGTTATAAAACACAATAACAATGTTAAGAGCATTGGCCATTTTGAGTGACATTTGATGCGTACATTTTAGGGATGATCATTAGATTCTCCTAAGTTAATTTTTCTTTAGCTATTTGTGACCAGCGTTCAATGATACTATCGCTAAGGACCTAACACATGATTTGATGTTGGATATCTAACCGGAGAGTTCAGTTTGACTCTGTATCAGCGCACACTACAGGCTAATCAGTACGGATAGACTAATAGTCAAACGAGAACTGACTAAAATAGGACGTCCGCAAATCGCTAAGTAACACCCCTCAACAGCAATGCTGACTGCAGACTTTCTGGGCAAGTGAATATTGTCTGACTGTGCATGGCCAGAGATCTTGTTCAGTTAGTTCTTGCTTATAGTGGTGAGCACTTCCGGATAATCTGGTTAATATAGACCCAATGGGGGGGGCCAGTGCGGAGGGGGGGGAACAGATGGGGACAGAGTGACCGAGAGTAAGGGCTGTGTGTGCATTAACACACACACACACAAGTCACTGAACATTTTGTCACCATCCCAGAAGGCCACAAAGAGACAGACACGTTTGCGTGTGTGTGTGTATTTATATGTCTGTGTTTATGTGTCTGTGCGTATGTGTGCGTGCATTTCTCGGGCAGTGACAAAATGTCCAGTGACATTTGTGTGTGAGTGTGTGTGCGTGTACGCTTCTCGGACTGTGACAAAATGTCCGGTGACGTGTGTGTGTGTGTGTGTGTGTGTGTGTGTGTGTGTGTCCACATCTTGTGTGCGGACAAAAAGTACAGTGTCTTGTGGAGATCCTGGATGTTGAATGTGTTGACACGGCTGCCACAGGACACCTTGGCCTGCACAGCGGCGGCGCGACGAAGGGGCCATCCACTATCAGGCCTGCACAAGCCTGCAGGGGATCGTCGCTATGGGAACAGCACGCACCTCACTCCACTCATAATAGGTGTGCATTTGTTATCCTGCCTGCAGACAGTGTGTTTTCATGAAGTCTTGGTGCTACGAAATCTTGACCCGGACTCATGGGTTGCCGTGCTACATGTGGATTTAAATAATGATCATGGTCATTGTACGTGATATATCCTCACATGCACTGATTTGAGGTCCGGTGTACAGTGTACCCTGCTACATTGTTTGTGTGCTCTACTGGGACCTGAGAAAGAGTGAGGGTGAGAGAGAGCCCATGTGTCACTGAGAGGTGCTATTGAGCTTTTGGACTAAGAGATACAAAGATGGGGAGACAGACAGAGAGACAGACAGAGAGAGAGACAGACTGAGAGAGAGACAGATTGAAAGAGAGAGAGAGAGAGGGACTGACTGACTGAATGGGAGAAGGAGAGAGAGAGAGAGAGAGAGAGACCAACCGAGGCAGAGAGAAAGAGAGTAACCCATAAGCACACCCAGTGGTCGCCCACCATGTCACATGTCGCCGCTGCTTGGAGGTCTCTGCTGACATGGGGGTGAGGGTGATGGAGGAGTTAGCAGATGACCTCAAGGGGTGGTCTGCAGGGTTTGTGTGTCTCTGTGTGTGTGTGTGTGGGGGGGTGGGACTGGAGGGTATCAGGCAGATGGGTAAAGGAGTTGACAACCAGATTATATTAAGAGGAACCGTCAGGGCCCCTCGGGGAAAGCCCCCCTCTCACTCACTCCGCCACTCCATCACCCATGAACACCACCTCCACCACCTCCACCACCACCACCACCACCAACCATCTCCCTCTAGAGGATTCTTCCAAAGGCGGGCGGATTGTCCCGTGGTCACCCTGGGTAAAGGCCCTGGCGAGCTGCCGGCCTCAAATGAAGCGTGACATAACTGTGGCATGTGCTGGACCAGATTAGACTTGCTTTGTCAGAGGTTTGAGGGAGCACAACACCCTTCTATATCAGGAGGACATATCGATGAGCCATAGAAAAAAACAACATTTTGATGCACCTTTTTCCACCAGCAATCATGTCTGTTTCGACAACCTAACACCGTTTTAACAACTGCTGGCGTTAATGAAGGCAGGATGCTTAAATGAGGGCCTTTAACGGCAGAAAAGTCTCCATGGCCACACTTATTTTAGCAATTAAATGATTAATTTGTTCAATTCATGCTCTGAGGTAAATCGCCAACAAGGTTACCCCAGATTTTTGATGTTGTTGCTGTGTTCATTAAAGCACAGCTATGGCTGTCTGCTGTGTGCCAATGTGCTCTACGATGCCGGATTGTTCCACCCCCTGCCCCCTCTGCCTGCTGGGCTTGTGGATAAATGACATCCCTGACCCTGCACCATTTAGTCCCACCCACCCCTAAGGGAATGGACTCTGGGATGTTGCTTTGAAACTCAACCCATCCCGCCTCGCAGTTTCACCCTTCACACATGTTCATCTAGATGGCCTGTCAAAAATCTGTCAGTGTCCTTCAAAGTGGATTTGTGCGTGCGCGTGTGCACGAGTGTGTATACGGTTGCTTGTGTGTGTGTGTGTGTGAGTGTTTGTGTCTGCTCACACTAGGAGTGCGATTTGCTCTGTGTGAAAATAGGATCCACCAGCTTGCCTGTTAGCGACGCGACCAGTGAGAGACTCTCTAACTATGTTTAACCTCCTGTAGCTAAACCGTCTCATTAGCAACAGGGGACCCCGTATTTGCAGCCCAGTTTAACACAGTTTGGATTGACACTTTCTAAGCGGTATGCTCTGCCAAACCAGGTCCTCGGGTCAACTCCCTGGGCTTTTTTTATTGGTCGGTCATGTGGTAGTTAACGCTCAAAAGCACTGTGTGCAGGACTCGGCTATTTGGAGTTGTGCGTGTGTGTGTGTTATGCGACAGCCTATGTGTGCGCCGCTTTTGTTCAGCTGAGCTAGAGTCCTAGCCCATAGTCATAACAGATTAAATGTGTCAGAAGTGTGCTGCATGTTGATCATCTCTCGTGTCATTCCAGACAGGATTAATGAGTCATTCTAATTGAGGCTGCACAGCCCTGTATTGTCTCTTTTAAACGCTTTACAAGCCATCCATTATACTCGACTACATTGAATGCATTCCACATAGCCTTGAATCCTCTACATATATCAACAGCCAAATTAGGGATAACGTCTACCAATAGTTGTATCACCTATCCGCATCCTTAGTTCATGCCTTTGGCACATGGTTGAATGTGTTATCATTAGATAAAGTCCTGAGGCCGAGGCGCTAAACGCAAATAAAGACCTGCGGGGGAAAAAGCTGTTAATGGGTGGTTAGTAGCACTCACATAAATTGATGGAGCAAGCCAGTTCAATGCCCCTTAGTTTGTACTGGGTTGTTGGGCACTATTAGACACACTTGGCTTGTAATTGTAATTTACAAACCTCAAAAGTGTTTGAATTACATCAGCATCAGCATCTGGTTATGTTGCTTTTTTCTGCAGATAAAAGTCAACATACCATTCTCACCTTTTCTTAAAGGTGAGTCCCTACCCTACCCTGTCCAGCCCGCCCGTCCCGCCCTTCCCTACTCCACTCACTCCTCCTCTTACACGGCTAGGATTTTTGTGTAAAAATGCGGAAGTCTTGCACGTTTGGGCCAACTGTCCAGAAGGACACAGAGTTTTCGGTGCCTGCAAACGGACTCTTTTGAAACCAGGTCCAAGGGTGAAAAAGAGAAAAACGCCCCCCCTTGCGTTTTCATTTTAAGATTCATGAGATTCCCAGATACGCAAACGATGACGTCATCGCCCCACCCACCAGGTGGGCAACATTAGATTTCAGTCTAATTTGTTTTTGTTTGATTTGATTTGCATTATTTTTGTAGCATCCTCCGAGGTGGAAACCTGTCTTGGTATATATAATTAATAACTGCATTTCAAATTATTTTCTGCTCCATCTACAAGGTTTAACAGCTGCTGTTGTTTCTGTTCTTGGTTTCTTCTTCTTATGTATGTTTGCATACAGTGCGCAGGCTTGATGCGCATGCTTTGCCTCCTCTTCTTCAGAAAAGGCGCCAAATATAGGCCTGGAATTTCTACTATAGCGTTTCTACAGCTAGATGCGTCTTTACAATGAGTCCATCATTACGGAGAAATTCCTGCCACACTGCCAAGGCAACGGGGTGGGGGGAGATCGTTTTCATAGGTGTGGACATGGCCTACCAACGAATCCCATCCTACCATATCCCACCTAACCCTACCCTTCCCTACATTATCTCACCTTACCTTACCCTACTCTGCTATATCCCGCCTCACCCTAACCAACCACACCTTACCCTAAGCCACCCTATCCTACCTCACCCTACCCCACCACAACCTACCCTGGCCCACCCTACCCTACCTACAATACCGTACCTTACCTTACCCTACGGTAACCTGACTCAATCCTAGTTGGCTTTGTTACTTAGCTTGAAGTGAGACAAATCACTTAATGGGCCAATTCATTCCCATTGCAATATATAACTTCAGGCGTATTGAACGGCAACAGTCTGCAAAGTTGAAAACACCATTATCATAATTTGCCAAGCCCTACCCTAACACACACCATACAACACTTAACCCTTCTACATTATACCATACCATATTCCATAATTCCATGCACTACCTAACCCTATTTACCAACATAACAAAGTATTTTGAGAAGATCATCCAATAATGCAAATAATATATAATATATGGACTATACTGCATTATTCATGGAGGCTAACGGAGGCATATGGCTAAGGATGGTCTGCCAGAGGAAGAGTCTGGCTAGGGTAAGCAGCTATCTCAGAAGAGATCCTCAGAAGAGTGCGCAGGCATGCAAGCCCCAGACAGGTGGCACATTGGCACCCTGCGCCCAAAGATGAAACCGTCTCAGTGTCAGCATTTTAATGTGATCCGCTACATGCACATATGCCTTTAAAGTGCAAGGGCGGGGGGGGGAGGGTGTAGAGGTGTTTTTTGGGTCCACAGACGTGCAGGTTAACGCCGCGAGCGAATCGGCAGTGAGCCGAACCGCCCGAGTGCCAAGAGTGGATGATGGGCATGGCGGCCTGTTCCTCCTCTGATCCCCAGCCCTCGGATGCGGGCCGCATGCCAACTACCCGCCTGCCCTTTGTTCCCGCTGCCAACATGCCCAGACGGGTGACAGGAGGGGCGAGAAGACCCAAAGAGGATTTGAGAGGCAGGGAGAAGCAGGGTGATTGGGGGCCAGGGAACACTTATTGCAGGGAGGGCCCCATGCATGTGAAGCGTGGAGGCAAAGCACCACATACATAGGGAAGGGATGCTGCTCACGGTGCTGGTGGTTTCATTAGAAACAAATCAATAGTCTCTTGCACTCCTTTGTGCACACCTCTTTTGTAGGAAGGTTATCTAGACGTTATTTTTTTTAGCTGTTTGGTTTGTTTTAGTTAAATTAAAAATCATGTAAAAATTAATGATATACTGAGGAAATGATATGATATCTGTACAATGAGGAACATATTATGTAATTGTTTGTCTACCTTTGAAACCGCCTTATATTTAGTAAATTCATAAGTAAAATATGAAAATAAAGTAAATCATGTAAAGACTTGTAAGTAACTGGATTTAAATATTTAAAGAAATGCTCAAGGCTATTTGCCTTCAAGCAAGTAGTGCAAATCTCTTGAGTTCAGTGCTGATCCCTTCCAACAATTTTACCCTGTAGCGCTGGAATATGCAAAGCAGGACACTGTTTATGAGAGACGGTGTTCTCTGGGATGTAAATCCTGAAAAAATATTTTATGCTTCGCTGTGTTATTTTGCTGTATTACTGTAGCATTACCAGTACATAGACTTAGCATTAATATAAAATATGTTATTTAACAAATTCTCACAACACGATTACATCAGTCATTGTGGCACTACAAATATATGAATATCCTGAAAACTATACAATGAGTAACTAAAATGCATATTCATTTAACTTCCCAGTTTTTCCACATTTCCCATAACTTTTTGTCCCACGAAAAGGTCTGCCATATAACAAATACGTATTGCTGTCAAGAAAATTAAACGCAGCCTGTGTGGGGAACAGCTTTGACTGATGTGTACATTATTGCTACAGCAAATGAGAATATGAACAATATATATTGCAGCCCTAGCAGTATGTGTTTTTTTGCTGATATGGCCTTGTGTGTCCTTTTAGGATTCTTGGAGCTAATGCTAAGAGCTAGCCCTATCAGATAGCCCACGCTCTAACAGCGCTGTGTTGACACAACTACGATCAGCATTATGAAAAGCCAGTGGCTTATACAGTGGCTGTAAACACATGGTTTATAGCAGCATTCCCCTGGGAGCTCCTCCTGAGTTCTAAGAGTAGATTCAGTGGTTCTGGGTTGATGACCACCCAGTATGTTAAAGATGTAATTGTCATTGTCATGCCTAGAATATAACTCGGATATTGCTGTATATATTTCATAATTGCTTGAGTTAAATGTGTATTTTCTGTGTTCCATTAGAAGACACGAAAGGCCATGCGTGATGATCTAACCATCTCATGATTTCTTTCAATGAAAACATGTCATACGTATTTTTTTACAATAATACAAATAGATGACAGCACATATTGAGGCTGTTACACAGACTCAAATGTTTGTTTACAAACATTATTTTCTATGTATTGCGTCTCATGCAGCAGCATCTGCTAAGTGTATTCCACCTCGCGCCTACCAATCCCTGTAGCAGGACGAACGCCCCCACCATCGTGGCTTCAGTGAAGAGGCCCTGAAGAGCGTTTCATTGATGCTCTCTCTCTCTCTCTCTCCCTCTCTCTCTCTCCCTCTCTCTCTCTCTCTCTCTCTCTCTCTCTCTCTCTCTCTCTCTCTCTCTCTCTCTCTCTCTCTCTCTCTCTCTCTCTCTCTTTCTCTTTCTCTCTCTCTCTCACACTGTCTCTCTCTCTCTCACACTGTCTCTCTCTGTCTCTCTCTCTCTCTGTCTCTCTCTCTCTTTCTCTTTCTCTTTCTCTTTCTCTCTCTCTCTCTCTCTCTCTCTCTCTCTCTCTCTCTCTCTCTCTCTCTCTCTCACACACTGTCTTTCTCTCTCTCTCTCTCTCTCTCTCTCTCTCTCTCTCTCTCTCTCTCTCTCTCACACTGTCTCTCTCTCTCTCACACTGTCTCTCTCTCTCTCTCGCTCTCGCTCTCTCTCTCTCTCTCTCTCTCTCTCTCTCTCTCTCTCTCTCTCTCTCTCTCTCACACTGTCTCTCTCTCTCTCTCCCTCCCTCCCACTCCAATCCACTCCACCGCCTGTCCACAGTAGCTCTTCAACCCATTCACATGTGATTAGAGAAAACCTCACATGGCTTCCAGAGTTTGCCATCATTTGACCGTAATTAATTCCATTGGCTCGCTCCAACCGCCTTGCACACCCCCGCCTCCTCCTCTCCTCCACTACTCCTACCCTCCTCCCCCTCCTTGGCTCCCCTGGTACTGGAGAGGGAGGTGTGAGGAGGAGCAGAGTGAAGGGAGCGCTAGAGCACCGCATAAGTGTTTGGCAAGAGAGGATTGATGTGAAATGAGGAAGACAAAAAATGGAAAGAAAGAAAAAATAAGTAGTAGTACAACTGACATGGGAGAACATAGCATTACACATGGTGAAGATGTTTGAAAACAAAGCAGAAGAGAAAAGACTGAAAGCGTAATGGTTGGAAACAATTGGTATCATTAAGAGGTGGACATGTTTGATGAAAGGAAAAAAAGGAAAAGCATGGTAGAGACATCAATGTCAACAGCGACACCAAATAAAGACACTTACTCTCATCTGATTTATGATTTACAACTTACCTGAGCATTTGAACAATAAACAAATATTCACATTTAGATGTATTATCAGAATAAAATATCTAGCGGATTGAAGTATTGGCAGCACTGACGATTAAAAAAACTGGAGATAGTAGACCTTATTATACTATCTAAACTGAGTATTTCCTTTGATCTAATGTTAAGTCATTCACTAAATAAGTGCTTTATGTCAATTAATTTATGATCGGTTTAGTTGTAATTCCCTGTAAGGAGCCAAGCAGTTTACTTTAATACACTGGTAGGAGTAATTTAGTCCTCCACGCCTTCACTCCTTTTAATTGGCTAATTAGGTGAGTACTTTGATTGGTCTGATGGTAAAAGCCGTGGGAAAGTAGTGAATATTACAATAATCGTATTAATATAATTCTACCGGTTTGTTAACACAGAGAAATACAATATTGATACTGTGCGGTATCGATATTGTATTTATACAATACAAATAAAATGTCATTTTATTTGTAATAAAATAAGATTTCATTTGTAATAAAATAAAATTTCATTTTATTTGTGTAGCCCTTAATCACAGCTTCCCCCTTAGTTATCAAGGAAGACAGTTCTTGTAGGGATGGTGACCATGCAGCAGGTGCCATAATGGACAGACATAATGATGGCATAACAATGTTCTACTCTCTCTGATGCTACCATACTGCTGGTGGTTCTGACCTTTCCCCATCGCCATGCCAACGTGCTTGTGTCCCTCTGGCGAGCAGTGTCCCTGTCACCTAGCATCAACGACGCAGTCAGGGCCAGAAGCCTTCTCCGAATCAGGCATGTAGACCGCATGCTAGTTGGTTGGGGAAGCTATTTATAGCTCTCAAGGCTGAGTTAAGGCTGATCCCTTGCCTAACCGTGTAATCACACCACACTCTACTTAAACGTTAACCCAGAGACCACACAACCACATAGGACAGGAATAGTGGATTACATGGTAACACGGAAAATTGTTGTTGTTGCCATGTCAACTGGTACAGATATGGCACTCGGATATGGATCGGTGGGGCCTTTTACTGAGTGGCAAATATCTCTTCTCTTACTCAGCTCTCTATACACACCCATACATCCACACACCCACACACATATACACACACAACGACACACATATACACACACATGCACATACAGATACACACATATGCACGTCCCGTGTACCACGGCAGTAGTGTCTGACACACACAACCACCCACACACACACACAGCGTTAAACACGCTAAATCTGGTTGTCTCTGAAGGGAGATTACAGAGTCACTGAGCCATGTTTGTCTCCCCGATCTCTCCTGGGAAGGTGACAGACATCAAACTGTGTGTGTGTGTGTGTGTGTGTGTGTGTGTGTGTGTGTGTGTGTGTGTGTGTGTGTGTGTGTGTGTGTAGTGTGGCTAAATGAGTGAAGTGAACTTAGGCTGACAGCACAGCACTCACCTTAGGGGGTGGTTGGTTGGTGATGGCTGGTACCACACAATAAAGGCACACACACACACACACACACACACACACACACACACACACACACACACACACACACACACACACACACACACACACACACACACACACACACACACACACACACACACACACACACACACACACACACACAAACATGCTTTGATGGTAATAGAAAAAACAAAATAGAACACACACACAAATAGATTGCGAGTAGCATAGAAAAACACAAGGTTTTTACCACTTAGATAATGAAATAATGAAGTCCTTAACAGAGTGGCAAATTAAATCCCTTTCCAGGTGTTTCTGTGCAGGTTTTTGCAATAAACACTGCATTTCCCAAGAGCTCCATTGTTGTGATGAGAAAAGAGCTTGATGAGATAATGTATCAGGGATGGATGGTCCTTATGAAGGTCAACAGCTGTCAACCTCGTAGTGGAAGGCCCATTGCAGTTGCTATAAAGGTGTAGTGTGTAGAATTAAGTGGCATCTAGCAGAACAGACCTGCTGTTATAGACGATAATATCTTTTTTGAGCAGTACACGTCACTGTAGCTACCCCTACGTCTTTGGAAAGGTAGGGGGGAGGGGAGGGTGGGGGGGGGGTCAAATTGTTGCAATCTGCATCCAATACCTGGATTTCTTTAAATCAACAGGTTCCACCTATGCCGGTGAAATGGCTCTCATTCTCATTGTTCCTCTGCCTCTTTAGTTGTAGGCAAGTTAAACCTGAGACTAGTGCCGATGAAAACAGAAAAGAAGGGATGTGATTGAGTGAGCTTATTAGAGGATTTATACAACGGAACTTCACATTCTTGGTTGGACAACATCAGCAGCATCTGCTCTTAAGGGAGTTACATTGTAATAAGCAGAATGATGAAAATCATGAAATGTTTTTTACATACCATTTTGAAAGTGTAACGAAGCTATCTAGCGGAGAAATAAATCTGTTTAATTTCAACGAAACTGCATTGAAGCATTCACTCTCACCAAAAAATAACTGAGTTCAAAGCTGTGCACCGGGGAGATGGGGGTGATATGTCTCCAACTGCCGCTCACAAACAAAGAAATCAAACCTATTTATTCAATAAAAGGATCACATGGCCAAATGACACAGACGTTATGTTATCTTACATGGTACCATCCCCTCGCTCCACACAGCCTCTGTAACATGATATTAACGCCACGGATCGCTATTAGCTGGCCAGGACAAGCCGAGCTCCTCAACATCTGGCTCCCATATTTACATCAATAACAGGCATGCAGTCTATAGGACGGTGGTATAGAGTAAATATATTTGACTTTAAGTGATTAAGTGTTTCATTTACTATAAAGCAAAATAAACTCAGTTGTGGGAACAAAAAACTTTCGTCTGGATAACTGCATTGACTTGACTGAAATATATCTAATGATAGAACACAAGATAATAATCAATGCAATTGTACGCATTGCATTGTTAAGTATAGCCCCATCGTGCTAATTCATTTTTCTCATTCAATGTGCATGAGAGAATCCAGCACATCTTTTTATAACTATCAAGGGCCTGTCTTGTGAGAGCTTTGAAGCGCAACCATTTAGCAGAAACGGACATGAAACACACTCACAGGCAGCCACAAGCTAACCCATCTGGAGCCTGACTAATCCAACACGTAGAGGTCAGGGGTCACTCGACAAGATCACGCCACCCACCACTACTGGGTGCATGCCAGTTCGCCAATAAACACACATCACATACTAATAAGCGTACATCAAATAATAAGAACACACACACACACACATGATCAGATGCACACACCTACGTACATCGATGCACATATGGATAGATAAACAGATATAAAGACTCATAGCGTACTTAAGCCCATGGGAGCAAACACAGTCACAGTAATTTGCACACATACACGACCCAAACCAGACACGCACTTAGACACATTGACATACACATACACAGACACATACACACACACACACACACACACACACACACACACACACACACACACACACACACACACACACACACACACACACACACACACACACACACACACACACACACAAACATACTAACACAAATGCACGTGCACACATACGCACATTCACACACAGCGAGTGACCCTTATCCCCTCTCCCTAATGGGCTGATGGATGAAGGCCTCATGCAGTCCAGACAATCTGGGCTGAATTTAAACAGATTGGTGTGCACTAAGGCAGGGCAGAAACCATACTTTCTCTCACACTCTCTGTCTCATTCTTCCTTTTCTCTCTTTCTTCCTTTCTCTCGGCACCTAATTCTCTCGCTCCGGCGCTTTCATATGAGCAGGACCTTTTGATATTGGTTTTCCATACCTCACTAGGTATTGTTACACACACACACACGCACACACCCAGACACACGCATGCATGCACACTCAAACGTACAGACGTACAGACACACACACATACACACACACGCTCAGGTAACCACACATGTGATGTGCCCACACAGTCATCCTTCAGAGTGAGATGGAAAGGTCTATGTTGTAATCCCGCCGAGACCAAAAAAAGCAATCTCCGGTGAACTCAGCCCTCTTTTACACCAAGTGTCCAAATCCTGCAGCATGTGTTGTGTAGCATGGTGAGTGTGTGTGTGTGTGTGTGTGTGTGTGTGTGTGTGTGTGTGTGTGTGTGTGTGTGTGTGTGTGTCTGTTTCTGTGTGTGTGTGTGCGTGCGTGTGTGTGAAGTATTGCCTATCTATGAGCCCCATGAAAGTGTTTTCTCTCTGCGTTTGGAACGTTTGTGTGAAAGAATGCAAGCAGGTGCCAATCAACCGGCATGTTTAAGAGCTGAATAGTCTAGTAATAATGACCAAAATAATGGCATTAAAATATGTATTTTTCACACAAATGTACATTGCTAAATTGAATAGTAATAGAACTGTATTCAAACATGTTGCTATATTTAACCTAGTATATGTAGTATATATACAGAGAGAGAGAGAGAGAGAGAGAGAGAGAGAGAGAGAGAGAGAGAGAGAGAGAGAGAGAGAGGGAGAGGGAGAGGGAGAGGGAGAGGGAGAGAGAGAGAGAGTTGAGAGCAGTGGTTGGTTGCTAAGCAGCGGTGTCAGCCTCATTAGTCTCCTAACGACAGGGCGATGAGCCTCCCTGAGAGGCTTGCCTTATTTTCCCTGTCCCTCTCTCTCCCTCTGTCTCTCCCTCTCCCTCTATTTCTCCCTCCGTCTCCCTCTGCCTCCCTTTCTCCCTCTCCCTCAGCCCCTCTTGAGTGGACTGTTTTCGATTTTTTCCTCTCCCCACAGTTTGATCTTATAGACCCTTCTCCTGCTGATTGCCACCTCTCAGTGACTCGCACATACCAACATTGAAGGAGGGAGAGGGGAAGAGAGAGAGGTCTGCCTATCCTCTTTTATCTGCCTGGGTCTCCTCTGTCTGTTCCTCACTTCATGGCATCCTGGTGTAATTCCCAAGGCAGGCCCAGAATATCCTCATTCCCCTTAGCTGCTCCGCCCCCTCATGGTCACTGAGCTTTAAGAGAGTGTGTGTGTTTCACTCACACGTCGTCAAATTCAAATTAGTCCTCACGCCGATGGGAAAAACCCAAACAATTAACCCGGGGTCAAGCAGAGTGGCAAAAAGGTGCCCATTCCGTACATTCACCAACATCTTAAGCCATTGTGGCAGACGGCAGGGAAGGTTGAAGGGAGCAGTGATTGGAGGGAGATATCTTGCAACCTGCTGACCCCACCCTCAAGCCTTATATGGAATTCCTCCTTTAACGAGCCTTAAGCACCCTTCTTGCAACCACCCCTCGATCCTGGATTATACCCCAAGGTACCCCGAAGCCATTCCCCTGCGCGCCATGGTCTCAATGGAATTGGACGTCAGTTGGTCCTGATGCTTTCCCAACGCATTCTCACTCCAAGTTTGTCGAAAAAAAAAAAATAATAACTACCCTAACCCTAACCCTAACCACTACTACCCTAACATTAACCCAAACTGCTACTACCCTAACCCTAACCCAAACTGCTACTGCCCTAACCCTAACCCAAACTGCTACTACCCTAACCCTAACCCTAACCACTACTGCCCTAACCCTAACCCAAACTGCTACTACCCTAACCCTAACCCTAACCACTACTGCCCTAACCCTAACCCTAACCACTACTGCCCTAACCCTAACCCGTTTCAGTGCCAAATCAAACAACCAATCGGAGGAGAAAAAAAGATATCTCCGTGGAGGGATTTGAAAGAGAGTTGAAAACCCCCTCGCACAAATAGTGAGAGTGTGTTGTGTGTTCCTGGGTAGGCATCCCAGACAAAATATCAGAAGACCCCTTCTTTTCATGAATCATGAAGGATAGAAACTGCCACTTCACCCTGGTCTTGGACCATGCACTACTGGTTTGGATGTCGCGGAATAAGGACAGTAACGCCGGGTCACCCGCTGATTCTTATCACTACAACCCTTTGCTTTCTCTGTTGTTTACAGGTCAGGGGCAGCCCATGGGAATGTCGATGCCCATTCCAGGAGGGAGGCTCTAGAGAGCTGGACTGCCCTCCCTTTTAGACGGCAGGGAGGGTTAAGGGGATTAGTGATTAAAGGGAGATATTTTGCAGCCCGCTGGCTCCACCCCAAGCCTTGTATGGACTTCCTCCTTTAAAATGGCAAGCCCTTCTTGTGACGACCCCTGGGTTCTGGACAAATGGACGGATTACGGCTTGTGGACACTGAGGAGGTAGTTTACCTCCCCCCCTGGATATAAACTGCTCCCTGTGTTGTGTGATTGCTATCCAACTTGGTAGCGTGCAAACCCCACACCCACGAGCCTGCTACTCCATATATTCATGCAAAGATTACATTACATGGCTTATTTTTCATGGCGAATAGATACGCAGAGACACATTTACACATGCATACAAGTATACACACCCATTCCCATATTATTTAATATACACTCACACATTTACTAAAAACACGAATCCCGATAAAAAAGAAATAATTCAAAATTAATTCAGGGGCTTATTATCATGATTATTACCCATTATTCATCATTTTCATGTGAGTAGAGAGAATGGTACGGCAACAAGAAAACGGAGATGGGTTGAAAAGGGAGCCTAGCAGCGCTGCTGTGCGCCTCACAGATAACATTCACTAATTAATTTGTTCCACTCCAAAGAAAGGCAGATTGTACAAGCCCATGTCAATCGATGTCAAACGCCTTCATTCATAAAGAGGCGTAGCATGACGGGGGGGGGACAGGGGGGGGGGCTTCTGTCAGTTCAGAAGGAAGGATGGCAATAAAGAGGAAGGAAGACCTGAGGAGAGATTACTCCAAATATCTCGTTATCTGTGTGTAGTGCAGAGAGGAGAGCAAAACGCTGGGGATAAAGACACACATACATATACACACCATGCCTCAATATAAATGCATGCATGTGCAACACACTCCCCCATTTGCAATTTAATAATGACATGCCACTTTGGTTACTACATGCAGCGCATGAGTGTAGCTAGCGCGCAAGCGTAACTGCTCTCAGGAATTGATAGAGTGTCGCTTAGGTAACCACATCCCCTTCTCCTACTGTAT